>NW_017619533.1:1535395-1582895 GCF_001879475.1 Ipomoea nil
CAGGCAAGGCAGATAAAGATAAGCACAGTTAATATCCATAATCCAACATGTACGATTCCCGACATAAATCCCAAAGTCACATCCCAAGACACTCATAACAATGACTCATCCATATCTCATCACCTAGCACACTTTGTTGGCGCCACAGGACCAATCGCATGCCCATACATGAGGGTCAGCGCATATAGCTCTGACACGGCCCCGCAGCACCCTGCCCCGTATCGCAACACTGAGGGGTCGATCGCAACCGACCGATGAACCGCAGCTCATCATAGTTTGATCGCAACCAAACAGTGGACCGCAGCCCAAGAGTATGTCATCTGACCGCAGCCAGGAAATATGAACCGCAGCTCATGTAAAAACGTTTGATCGCAACCAAACGGTGGACCGCAGCCCTATATAATATTTATATACCTGACCGATCGCAACCGGCCTGGTTAACAGTGAGTATGGTTCTCAACCCATCCAACTGCCCGTATAGCCAATTTGATCGCAACCAAATTAGGGTATCATGCACACATAACACATAGTAAGCACGTGCAACCCACATTGACACATTGGGAAGGGGGAGAAACGTATAACAAAACCTATGCGTGATCCTTCACATACTAAGAATAATCCTAGGGGTTCATACTTCTTTCACCTAGGTCATCGGGATACCAATTCAACTAGCATGCAATATATAAGACTCATACGACCTACGAACGGTACCCGAAATATCAAACTAGACATAGGCACGATAGACGGAGTCCGTTGGGACACCACGGGGGTCGGGGGAACATCAAACGGGGAAGCAAGAATCCCAAATTGGGGTGCAAACCAGCGGGTAGCCGGTGGGTGAGGATTCACCCGCCGGCTGCCCGCCGGCGGCAACTATTCCGGGCAGCGGGTGCCCGGCGGGCAGCTGCCCGCTGCCGGCGTTACCCAAATAGGCCTTGGGTAGGTGGCGGGTCCCCTACCCCCCACTGACTCTTTTTCACCAAAAACGCCCCGGGAACCTTTGTGGAACCCGAAACCATGCTTAGACACTTTTAAACGCAATTGATAACACACGTAGACAATTAACGGATCAAAATCAAGAAACACACGGCACATAACCTATCATGCTTTTCTAAACGTAATCAACACCCAAACATACAAATTCCCACCCAATCTACCAAGAATAATACCATACGAATTCGACAATATAACCTAGGGTTCTAATTATTTTTAAATCAACAAGAACACAATTCATCTTCTAATATCAAGATTCGGTAGGAATATCATATAAACATCAAGAGCATCATATAATCATCAAGAACACCAAGAATACCATATAATCATCAAGAATCTCTTATCATCAAGATTACCCATGGAATCATAACACCAATCATCAAGATCATTATAACGAATCATCAACACACAAGAATATGGGGGAAATCCTAAGAGGGGAACCATAGCTATGAAAATAGGTTTTGTTGAGACATGGGTTACCTCTTAGCCTTAATTAATTCCTTGGCTATGAAGGGTCTTTCTTTAAGCTTTCTTCTTTCTTGATTTCTTCTAGGGGAATTCTTGGAACTTCTTGTGTGGTGAGGGATTATTGTGGTGGGGGATTCTAGGTGCCTCTTAAGTCCCCTATTTATATATTTAGGAGTCCCAATTAGGAACTAATGTTATAGGCTTGCTAATTCTATTCCTTTTAGGGCTAGGGGTTGGGTTTTAGGGGTGAGGGCCCACGGACCATGGTGGGCCTTTTCCCTAATTAACTATTGTAATTTAATTCCTTCTTTGGATAATTGGTTAAATGATTAATTGGTTTTAGGGGTCGTAACACGGGGTGTTACACTCTCCCCCCCCCCCCCCCCCTTAACGGGAAGCTTCGTCCCCGAAGCTTGGTTCTTGTTGGGCGACTCCCTCTTGGTTTCCTGGTGTGAAGAGTTCGGGGTAGCGTTCCTTCATTGTGTCCTTGAGTTCCCATGTTGCTTCTTCGGTCCCATGGTTGGTCCAGAGGAATTTTACCATTTCTATGGCCCGACGACGGGTGGTTCTTGTCTTGGTGTCCAGGATTCTTACGGGTCTTTCTTCGTATGCTAGAGACTCGTCGAGGTCCACGACCTCGGGTTGTAGCACGTGGCTTGGGTCGTGCACGTATTTCTTTAGCTGGGATATGTGGAATACGTTGTGTACTCTTTCTAGTTCGATGGGTAGAGTGAGGCGGTAGGCTAGATTCCCGACCCTTTCTATGATTTCATAAGGGCCGATGAATTGGGGGCAGAGTTTTCCTTTTCTTCCGAATCTCATTACCCCTCGTGTGGGTGAGATTCTCAACCAAACCTTGTCCCCAGGGTTGAATTCGGCTTGTTTTCTCTTTAGGCCGGCGTAGGATTTCTGGCGGTCCTGAGCAGCCTTCATCCTTTCTTGGATGTGTTTGACCTTGGTTATGGTGTCTTGTAGGTATTGGGGCCCTAGTGTCACCGGGTCGACCATGTCCTCCCAACACAAGGGAGTTCTGCATTTTTGTCCGTATAAGGCTTCGTAGGGTGCCATACGGATGCTTGCGTGGTAGCTGTTGTTGTACGAGAATTCAATGAGGTCTAGGTGTTCTTCCCATGTCCCTTGGAAGTTTAACACACAGGCCCTCGACATGTCTTCGAGAGTCTGAATAGTTCTCTCGGTTTGGCCGTCAGTGGTGGGGTGGAATGCCGTGCTTAGTTTTAGTTGTGTCCCTAAGGCCGATTGTAGTGACTTCCAGAATTGTGAAAGGAACCTGGAGTCTCTATCAGACACAATGTTTCAGGGAATTCCGTGGTATTTCACCACTCGGGCTAGGTAGCCTTGGGCTAGTTGTGTCATCGTCCATGTCTCCTTCATGGCAATGAATCGCGCCGTTTTGGTTAGTCGGTCCACTATGACCCAAATTTTATCCTTGCCGGTTTTTGTTGGGGGTAATCCTCCGACGAAGTCCATGGATATGGAATCCCATTTTCCTTGTGGTATCTCAAGGGGTTGCACGAGTCCCTTGGGTTTGCATCGTTCGGCCTTCACCCTTTGGCAGTTCAGGCATTTGGCCACGAAATCTGCGACTTCCTTTTTCATGTTGGGCCACCAAAACGACCTTTTCACCTCTTGGTATAGTTTGTCACCCCCGGGGTGCACTGAGTATGGGGCGTTGTGTCCTTCATCCAAGATTTGTTGTTTTAAGTGGGGATGCGTCGTGGGTACGCACCACCTACCTTGGTAGCGGAGACTGCCATCTTCGTGTATTTTGAAGGGTCCTTCTTTCCCTTGGGTTAGGTCGAGGCGTATTTTATCTAGTCCCAGATCCTGCTGCTGTCCTATTTTGATTTCTTCGAAGAGTGTGGGTATGATTTGTGTGTTGAATAGGTGGATCTCGGGGTGGGTTTGATTTTGCTTTATTATTTCCAAGTTCAGCTTCTGGAAGTCTTTGTACAGCTGGTCGGGTAGGACCCAGGTGGCGTTGAGGGAGTGGTTAGCCTTCCTGCTTAGGGCGTCTGCCACAATGTTAGCTTTTCCCTCGTGGTACTGAATGTCTAGGTCGTAGTCTTTTATGAGTTCTAGCCACCTTCGTTGTCTCATGTTTAGGTCTTTCTGGGTGAAGATGTACTTTAGGCTCTTATGGTCTGTGTAGATCTTGCATTGCACTCCGTATAGGTAGTGCCTCCAAATTTTCAGCGCGAATACGATAGCGGCTAGCTCGAGGTCATGGGTGGGGTAATTTTCTTCGTGGGTTTTGAGTTGCCTGGATGCGTATGCTATTACTTTGCCCTTTTGCATTAACACGCAACCCAACCCCTTTTTGGATGCGTCACTAAAGACCTCAAATCCCTCCACTCCGGAGGGGATAGCTAGTACGGGTGCCGTGGTTAGTTTATCTTTCAATTCCTGAAAGGCCGCGATGCAGTTGTCGTCCCATCGGAAGGGGGTCTCCTTTTTGATGAGTTTGATGAGAGGTTGTGCTATTTTAGTAAAGTCGGGTACAAACCTCCTGTGGTAACCAGCTAGGCCTAGGAAGCTGCGGACCTCTGACAGCGAACTTGGTGTGGTCCATTCCTTAACGGCACGGACCTTGGCGGGGTCTACCTTAATTCTTTCTTTGGTTATCACATGGCCTAGGAAGGCCACGCTGTCTTTCCAGAATTCGCATTTGGAGAACTTCGCGTATAGTTGGTGTTCTCTTAGAGTTTGCAAGGTTATGCGGAGGTTCCTTTCGTGTTCTTCCTTGTTTCGGGAGTAGACTAGGATGTCGTCAATGAATACAATGACGAAGTCATCCAGGTGGGGTCGGAAAACCCGGTTCATGAGGTCCATGAATATGGCGGGTGCATTGGTGAGTCCGAAGGGCATTACTGTAAATTCATAGTAGCCATAACACGTCCGGAAGGCCGTTTTCTGAATGTCTGGTTTGGCCACTTGTATTTGGTGATATCCGGATCTTAGGTCAATTTTCGAGAACACCCCTGCCCCCTTAAGTTGGTCGAACAAGTCATCTATCCAGGGAAGGGGGTACCTGTTCTTTATTGTGACTTGGTTAAGTTCCCTGTAGTCGATGCATAGGCGCATGCTCCCGTCTTTCTTTTTAACAAATAGTACCGGTCCTCCCCATGGGGAGGTGCTGGGGCGGATGTAACCTTTATCTAGCAATTCCTGGAGTTGTGTTTTCAGTTCCTTCATTTCTTTTGGTGCTAGCCTGTAGGGTGGTTTAGAGATCGGGGCAGCACCAGGTGCGAGGTCTATGGTGAACTCGACTTCCCTGGCTGGGGGTGCCCCGGGGATTTCGTTTGGAAAGACATCGGTGAATTCGTTTACCACCGGAATGGATTGTGGTTCGGGTGGTTTGGTGTTGAGGTCCTCGACCAAGCATAGGAAGGCCTCGCTTCCTTGGTTTAGGTACTTCTTCATTTTCATCATGTTCACAACTTTGATCCCTGGATCCTGGTGGGTCCCGCGGTATGACACCCTGTTTCCGTTCGGTCCCCGTAGGACCACTTTTTGTTCTCCACACAGGATTTGTGCTTGGAATTTCCCTAGCCAGTCCATGCCCAAGATCACTTGTACCCCATCCAATCCGAACTGTATTAAGTTGCTGGGAAAGTCCACTCCCTGGATGGTGATCATTACGTTCTCGTACATGCGGTCGCATTTCATGATTTCGCCAGAGGCCACCTCGACCTGGAGTTGGACTTTGGTGCTGGCGTTAAGGCTGAGTTGAGTGGCGAACTCGGTTGCTATAAATGAGTTGGTAGCCCCTGAATCAAATAGTATAGTGGTGGGGGTGGCGTGTACTAGGAAGGTTCCGGAGACTATGTTACTGTCTCCGATCCTGGCTTTGCTTAGGGTGAGGATTCTTCCTTGAGTAATCGGTGTCGTGACCTTGGGGGGTGAGACGGTCCTGGAGCTTTTAGGTCCTCGGGTGGGATTTGTGCGATTCCCCTCAGGTTTCCTTTTGTACCCCAGGTGTGTCTCCTGGGTTTCGTTTGTTACTTGTTGTAGTTGGAATGCCTTGGCATAGGCTTCCCCGAGGGTCCTTGGTTTTTGTGTGGCCAGGGCTTTCTGGTGTTCGGAATTAAGGCCTGTTATGAACTTCTTGACCTTGATCATCTCGGTGGGTACTAGCTCGGGGGTGAGGCGAGCCAGTCTGCGGAATTGCTGGTAGTATTCCGTGATCGGGGCTGCCCCTTGTTTCAGGTGGAGGAACTCTTCGTATATGGTGGTTTTTAGATGGTCGGGATAGAATTGTTCTCGCAGCCGTGTTTTTAGGGTTTCCCAGTTGAATTCTGGGCTTTGTTCGTATGTGGGTTTCTCGTGGACCCACCAGGTGTCGGCCTCGTGTCTGAGGTAGAAGGAGGCTATTCTGACTTGGTGGTTTTCTGGGCATTCGGTTGCCCGGAATATCTTGTCAAAAGTTCCGATCCATTCCTCGAGGATCGTGGGATCTTCGTTACCTGAGAAGGTGGGTGGTTGATGCGCCGAGACTTGGTGGTGGATTTCCAAGTTCTCGTTTCTTGGTAAAGGTTGGGGAATGGTAGTACTCAGTGCCTGGGAAATTTGGGCCAGGCGTTGTAGATTCTGAGTCAAGAATTCCTGAGTGGGGAGTTTCGGTGTTCCTGTTTGTCTCCTTTTTGGTGCCATCCTGGTGTTCATAAGTCGATGTTACTTTGTATCCTTACCTTGATGTAATAAGGGAAGGGGGAGTTTCTTTAATTCAGAGAGGGATTAAGTGAGGGGGCTATGTGTCGGTTTCACAATCTCACCGTGCGTCCTACGATTCCTGAACCCTATGTTCCTAAGTACCTAGAGTTTAAGCTTAATTCCCTAAAGTCTGGTCTTAAGAGTCTTATCCTAGGGTCAAACTTAGGCTCTGATACCAACTGTAACACCCCAGATTTTTGAAACTTTTGAAACTTATGTAAGGAAGGTAAAATCTCATTAAATCCCAAAACATGATATAAAGAGTACGGGGTGCTATGCCACACCTGAGCTAGAGAACTCAGGTGCACAGGCTAACTAACTAATATCCCCAACAAAGTAAATGCGTAACTGTGGCACGCAAGCCGAAAGGGAAACTATCTACTTCTATGCTCCACGATTCTAGCGCGCTCCAGTGTCTATTCTTCTGTGCCTGAAAGCCAAATATATCTGTTCAGCGAGACATGCTGGTAACCCACTCCAACGCGTTGAAATACAATACATATAGATATATACATAGTTATACGAAAAACCATTTCGAAGCATGAAGATATATCCTAAGAGACTCTAGCTTTCAAAACAGGGAATAGACTCAACAGATAGAGCTTAGCACAGACAACGGTCATAATCAATCATATACAATTCATAAGCATAGGGAAACAGGCAAGGCAGATAAAGATAAGCACAGTTAATATCCGTAATCCAACATGTACGATTCCCGGCATAAATCCCAAAGTCACATCCCAAGACACTCATAACAACGACTCATCCAAATCTCATCACCTAGCACACTTTGTTGGCGCCACAGGACCAATCGCATGCCCATACATGAGGGTCAGCGCATATAGCTCTGACACGGCCGCGCAGCACCCTGCCCCGTATCGCAACACGGAGGGGTCGATCGCATCCGACCGATGAACCTCAGCTCATCATCGTTTGATCGCAACCAAACAGTGGACCGCAGCCCAAGAGTATGTCATCTGACCGCAGCCAGGAAATATGAACCGCAGCTCATGTAGAAACGTTTGATCGCAACCAAACGGTGGACCGCAGCCCTATATAATATTTATATACCTGACCGATCGCAACCGGCCTGGTTAACAGTCAGTATGCTTCTCAACCCATCCAACTGCCCGTATAGCCAATTTGATCACAACCAAATTGGGGTATCATGCACACATAACACATAGGAAGCACGTGCAACCCACATTGACACATTGGGAAGGGGGAGAAACGTATAACAAAACCTATGCGTGATCCTTCACATACTAAGAATCAAGGTTGCAGTAGGCGCTGGGCGCTAGTCGGGCGGCCGGGTAGCGCCTAGCGCCTAGGCGGCGCCTAGGCGGATTCTAGGCGGCGCTAGGCGGGCACCAAAAAAATTAAAAAAAATAGTGACAGACTTGTAGTTCGACAATTTTAATGAGGTTGTTTTCAACGTTCACTCAAATAACACATCTAAATAAATGAAATAATGATAATTTATAAGTCATAATGTCATAATAATATTAAAATCAATAATTAATGAAAGACGACATCGGTCAAAATCAGACAAAATCGATCAAAATCGGTCAAAACGGTCAAAATCGGACGAAATCGGTCGACTCGGCCGAGTTGACCGACTCGGCCGAGTTTGACCGCCCAGGCCGCCTAGGCGGCCGCCTAGGCGGCCGACCGAGTTTTGGCCGCCTATAGGCCAAAACTCCAAGGCAAGTGGCCGCCTAGCGCCTAGGCGGGCGCCTAGGCGGCTAGGCGGCCGAGTTTTACAACACTGCTAAGAATAATCCTAGGGGTTCATACTTCTTTCACCTAGGTCATCGGGATACCAATTCAACTAGCATGCAATATATAAGACTCATACGACCTACGAACGGTACCCGAAATATCAAACTAGACATAGGCACGATAGACGGAGTCCGTTGGGACACCACGGGGGTCGGGGGAACATCAAACGGGGACGCCAGAATCCCGAATTGGGGTGCAAACCAGCGGGTAGACGGTGGGTGAGGATTCACCCGCCGGCTGCCCGCCGGCGGCAACTATTCCGGGCAGCGGGTGCCCGGCGGGCAGCTGCCTGCCAGCCGGCTTCCCGCTGCCGGCGTTGCCCAAATAGGCCGTGGGTAGGTGGCGGGTCCCCTACCCCCACCTTCCCCCCACTGACTCTTTTTCACCAAAAACGCCCCGGGAACCTTTGTGGAACCCGAAACCATGCTCAGACACTTTCAAACGCAATTGATAACACACGTAGACAATTAACAGATCAAAATCAAGAAACACACGACACATAACCTATCATGCTTTTCTAAACGTAATCAACACCCAAAATTACAAATTCCCATCCAATCTACCAAGAATAATACCATACGAATTCCACGATATAACCTAAGGTTCTAATTATTTTTAAATCAACAAGAACACAATTAATCTTCTAATATCAAGATTCGGTAGGAATATCATATAAACATCAAGAGCATCATACAATCATCAAGAACACCAAGAACACCATATAATCATCAAGAATCTCTTATCATCAAGATTACCCATGGAATCATAACACCAATCATCAAGATCATTATAACGAATCATCAACACACAAGAATATGGGGGAAATCCTAAGAGGGGAATCATAGCTATGAAAATAGGTTTTGTTGAGACATGGGTTACCTCTTAGCCTTAATTAATTCCATGGCTATGAAGGGTCTTTCTTTAAGCTTTCTTCTTTCTTGATTTCTTCTAGGGGAATTCTTGGAACTTCTTGTGTGGTGAGGGATTATTGTGGTGGGGGGTTCTAGGTGCCTCTTAAGTCCCCTATTTATATATTTAGGAGTCCTAATTAGGAACTAATATTATAGGCTTGCTAATTCTATTCCTTTTAGGGCTAGGGGTTGGGGTTTAGGGGTGAGGGCCCACGGACCATGGTGGGCCTTTTCCCTAATTAATTATTGTAATTTAATTCTTTCTTTGGATAATTAGTTAAATGATTAATTGGTTTTAGAGGTCGTAACACGGGGTGTTTGATGTTATCACATCTTTGCTTGTTATTATAGTTATTTTGAATCATCACAGTAATTAAGTTCTTTAATTTTGCCTATTTAATACATATTTTCCTTGCTATTATCATTTAATTATGGTTCACACTTGTTTTGAATGTTTTACGGTGTTTGTTAGTGTTTTTGAACCATTGTAGGTCAATTCTATGAGCAAGGGAAGTTCAAGGATGAGTTTGGAGCAATTTTGGACAAGTTCGGGGCCCAGAGGACTCGACGCGTCGAAAATTTCCAGTAGCATCAGAAATCGAGACCATCAGGTCTCGACGCGTCAAGCGACGCACGAAGGCAACAACTTGAAACAAAAGGGCGTTGGCTGCAATGTTCCCTTTTCCAATCCAAACTTCAATCCCAAATTAAAGAAAGGCGCAAAATTCAAGATATCAATTTCCAAATTCCAACTTCAATTCCAAATTTAAAGAAGGGACGGCAATTCTTTATTTAAAATATAGGAATTATAATTTGAGTCCAATTTTGTACAAGATTCCTATTTCATCTCAACTTTGTACCCACTATAAAATCCCTCCTTCCTCAACCCTAAAGAACACCGAGAGATTTTTAGAGTTCTTGGTAGACAAGAAAGAGAGAAATCAAGAGGCTCAAGTCGTCTTTGGAAGCAAGGAGGAAGCCAGGGAGATTTGGGAGAATCGCTTGGTTAATTCTTGTACTCTTCTGATGATTTGTAATCCTCTATTCATATTTGCTATGTATAATTTAGCCATGCTCGGCTAAATTCCTTAGGGATTTTTGGGTGAATTTGTTTATGAACCTATGTGCCTAGTTCGTTAATTTCTTAATATATTTATGTTTGGTTTTATGATTTGTGTTGCAATCTTGTTTTAATCTGTTGTTGTTGGTAGTTAAAGGCCTAAATTACTAGCTTCACAGTCATGTTTGTGTCACCAATGGGAGTTGGGGCATAAATTAGGACACACACGATTGCACCTAATGGTTGGTCCTTGGGAAAGGGGAACTTATTAGGGGAAGTTTATTCTAGATTATTGCTCATCGGGAGATGGTAGTAATTAGGAATAATTGAATGCTGATCTTTGATCTTATTGGGTGTTTAAGCCATGGGAGTGGAAATTCACTAGGAATAGAGATTACGGGAGTAATTCGATTCCACTTTGCATTCCCATACAAATCTTAATTCCAAACCAAATATTACAAACGTTAATTGGCACTAGGTGATTAAACATTGTGATCCCAAGAATCCTATTTTGCTCTATTGTCTACAAAACCTTGCTACTTATTTTATTCTGCTTGTTATTTTATGCAATCAATCAACCTTCAAGTTTTGTTCGGACTAGTTTCATATGAGTAACCTAGTAGCTAGTGATTAGTACACCACCTCTCTGTGGTTCGACAACCCGAATACTCCGGGTATTATTTGTTTGCCCCAAATTACTGTAATCAAATTGGCGCCGTTGCCGGGGAGGTGGCGTTACGTACTGACATTAGTGAAAGTCTTGCTTTAGGAGTCTAGTTCATTTTTTTCTTTTATTTATTTAATTTATTTATTTTATTTGCTAATCCATAACAAGTTCCTTGTTCTTGAGTGTGATTTTGCTTTGAATCTAAGAACTTGGCTTTTTATGCATACACGATCTCGTGGGAAAGAAGGATTATTACCTTTGAATCTTGAGATTGAGAAAAGAGCCAAGTTTCTTAGGAAACAAACTAGGATGGCACAGGTACAAGAAAACCAAGCTGGAGGGAGATCAATGTCTGACTACCTTGCTCCGGATGTTGAGGAGCATGGTAGCATCAATATTCCAAATGTGGAGGCCAATAACTTCGCGATCAATCCGGCCATACTCAGCATGGCTGCGGCGGATCGATTTGGAGGGATGCCCACGGAAGATCCCAATGCTCACACCACCAAGTTCCTACGACTTTGTGGTACTTTCAAGATAAATGGAGTCACTCAAGATGCTGTCAGACTTAGGCTTTTTCCCTTTACACTGAAGGACAGGGCTGAAGATTGGTTATCCTCACATCCAGATAACCATTTTGACACTTGGGACAAATTACATGGAGAATTTTTGAAGAAGTTCTATCCTATCTCCAAAACTCAACGGATGAGAAGGGCAATTCAAAACTTTAAGCAACTGGCAACTGAGTCCCTCACTGAGTCTTGGGAGAGACTTAAGGAATTGAAGAGGCAATGTCCACACCATGGATTTCAGAGTTGGGATTTGATGATGTCTTTCTATGAAGGATTGCTGGATAATTCTAGGATTTTGGTGGATGCTTCTTCGGGTGGTTCGTTCACGATTCTAGAGCCAACACAAACCGAGGAACTATTGGAGAAAATTGCTATGAATGGATCTACTTGGTACACGGAGAGGTCTCCACAAAAGCTTGTAGGAGGAATTCATGATGCGGGGCAGTTAGCCGATTTGTCAACAAAGTTGGATAATGTGGTCTCCTTGGTTCAAAAACTTGCCCAAGTCACCATCCAAAATCCCAATGTGAGTCATGTTTCTAACCCTCCTACTCTTGGACGAGTTTTGATGTGTGAACTTTGTGGTGGTGGACACAAGTCAGGGGATTGTATCGACGAATTAAACTCCCAAACCTCTATGGAGCAAGTTAATATGTTGGGATATAATAGGCCTCATCAATAGTCTTACCAACCTCAAGGGACCTACCATCCTAATAATTCAAGGAACCATCCCGGCTTTTCATGGAGCAACCCAGTGGGAGCTGCCAACCCTCAACACTTTGTTAATAGAGGTCCTCTGGGTTATCAAGGTACTCAAGTTCAATCTAAATTTCCCGTTTCAGAGGCCCCACCACAATCGAATACGGACGTTTTGTTGGAAAAATTGATTAAAAGTCAGTTAGAGATTACAGAAAGGATGGATAAAATGGAAGCTCGCCAAAATTTGGTTGAAAGGCAATTAGCAAATCAACCTTCTATATCAAGTACTAAAGTCACAGGGAAGTTGCCAGCTATGCCTGAAAATCCAAGGGAGCATGTAAATGCAATTGTCACAAGGAGTGGCAAAATACTTGAAGAGCCACCCCTTCCAATCAAAGCATCAATTCCTAAAAAGACAGTTGAGGAGAAGATTGAAGAGATACTTGGTGGTATAGAAGATGAGCCAATTGCTGTGCAAAATAATCCACAAGTTCAAAAGGAAGTAGAGAAACCTGTGAGAAGGTATGTACCCCCATTGCCTTTTCCTCAAAATCGTGAAACAACAAAAGAAAGTAGGTGGAAAAAGTTTTTGGAGATTGTTGAGAGTTTGAAAGTTTCAGTTCCCTTACTTGATTTGCTTTCACAAGTTCCCTCTTATGGAAAATTTTTGAAAGAGATTCTAGCTAAGAAAAAGAAATATGGGGAACGAGAGATGGTAGCTGTGGCACAAGAGTATCAAGCGTTGACCCCGGGAATTGGGAGGAATATACCTAAGCATAGAGATCCGGGGAAGTTCACAATTCCTTGTGTGATTGGAGGCCGACCTTTAAAGGGATCCCTTTGTGATTTAGGAGCCAGTGTGAGTGTTATGCCTCTTACGCTTTGTCAAGGGTTAGGGTTGGGAGAACCAAAACCAATCCAATTCACCTTAGAAATGGCGGATAGATCCATCGTAAAGCCTATTGGAATTCTTGAAGATGTCCCAGTTCGTGTGGACAAGTATTTTGTGCCTTGTGATTTTATTGTGATAGATGTCCGAAGGAACCTAGACGTTCCACTCATTTTGGGGAGACCCTTCCTAGCCACTATTGGAGCAATGATTGATGCAAGGAAAGGGTCCATGATTTTTTACTTTGGGGAGGAAAAGGTGGAATTTAATGTTCTTGATGAGCCAAAAATAATTGAATGCAAGTCAATTTTGCACATCGACCCTACTCTCAAGGTGACACATGATGAGTATTTGCATTTGAAGAGTCTATGGGGTGATGAGATCAAACTCGCGGATCAACCAGGATGAGCACTCCATAACCAGGTTAGGTCGAGCTAGCGACGTTAAACTTAGCGCTTCATGGGAGGCACCCCATGTTATCTTTTATTTATTTCATATTTATTGCTTTCTAGTTCGTGATTATTAGTTTTCTCTTTTCTCTTGTTCTACTTTTCTTTTATTTTGCATCAGGGACGATGCAAAGTTTTAAGTGTGAGGGGGAGGAATCATTAATCTGGGGATATTTCTAAAATTTTAAAAATTTTTGCTTTTGCTTGGATGACTCATATGCTATTTTTGGTGAATAAGTTACTTGTCTTAGCATGCAGTTACAATTACTCTCTCTTGTTGGTTTGTGGTTTGTTTTAGTGGTGCTTGCTGCATCTCAATTTGTGATGGATGATTTGAGGTGTAACACATATTTGATCTATTCCCTTGCCAATAGCTTTGTTAACCACTTAATAATTGGATTAATCCTTGATCTTGTGTTTTGCATTGCTAGTGAAGGCTTATGTGAGATTCCGGTCATGGGTGTTTTTGCTAGAACTTGCCTCATTACTTCCTAAGTGATGTCTAAGTTTTGCATGTTTTGAAGTGATTTAGGCCATTATTGTTTAGCCATAGCCGTTAAACCTGTCCCTATATATATATTTTTATCCTTTGTTTCCCCATTGTGCCTTTTGTTTGTTCAAATAAGTGCTAAGCACTTATCCCCTCTTTGTGATTGTTTTTCTTTGATTTACCCCATTATTATAACCCTTAGCCCGTGGCCAAATATTTCCCTTCCACCCTTGAGAGAATGAAACTTTTATCTTTATCTTTTCCGTAAGAAGAGTTTTATGGAGTTGTGCTACAAAAAAAAAAAGCAGCCAGTGTTACAAATGCTCAAGTGTGGAGGTCATGAAAGTTTGGATTAAAATTATCTTTCTATATCCAAAAGAAGTCCAAAGAAAAAGAAAAGAATGAGAAAAAAAAAAAAAGAAAAAAAAAAGATTGAAAGTTTTTGAGTTTGGATCCCCACTTTACCAAAGAGTTGCTAAGTTCTTAAAAGAAATTTGCTCCTTGGAATTATGATTATCTCATCTCTTCCAAATTTTGAAAAGTTTAGATAAATTGTGACATTCTCTCTTTTTGATTAATTTTTCCATACCACTTCTTTGTTAGCTATCACCCGTAGCCCCATTACAAGCTAAATAAAGTCCTATGTGATCTTAGCATGAATTATTAGATTTGATCTAGGGGAGTATGAAGGGCAAGCCTATGGGATCTCATTCATGAGCCGTGTCTTGCATAATCTCAACTGAGTATTTGTCCACACTTGATCCTCACATACTTTAAATTCTTGGTGCTTGGTTATTGGCTTGGAAATGGGTCTCTTATGTGCCAAACTAATTTGATTCTTGAAACTTGTTGTTTTGTAGCAAGTGGGTTGGTGGTTTGAAAGGTTGTGCAAGAGAGAGCATGAGTAATTTGTACGTTTTGACTTGTGATTTTATTCTTTGGTTTTACTTGAGGACAAGCAAAAGCTTAAGTGTGAGGGGGTGATGTTATCACATCTTTGCTTGTTATTATAGTTATTTTGAATCATCACAGTAATTAAGTTCTTTAATTTTGCCTATTTAATACATATTTTCCTTGCTATTATCATTTAATTATGGTTCACACTTGTTTTGAATGTTTTACGGTGTTTGTTAGTGTTTTTGAACCATTGTAGGTCAATTCTATGAGCAAGGGAAGTTGAAGGATGAGTTTGGAGCAATTTTGGACAAGTTCGGGGCCCAGAGGACTCGACGCGTCGAAAATTTCCAGTAGCATCAGAAATTGAGACCATCAGGTCTCGACGCGTCGAGCCATAGCTCGACGCGTCGAGCGACGCACGAAGGCAGCAACTTGAAACAAAAGGGCGTTGGCTGCAATGTTCCCTTTTCCAATCCAAACTTCAATCCCAAATTAAAGAAAGGCGCAAAATTCAAGATATCAATTTCCAAATTCCAACTTCAATTCCAAATTTAAAGAAGGGACGGCAATTCTTTATTTAAAATATAGGAATTATAATTTGAGTCCAATTTTGTACAAGATTCCTATTTCATCTCAACTTTTTACCCACTATAAAATCCCTCCTTCCTCAACCCTAAAGAACACCGAGAGATTTTTAGAGTTCTTGGTAGACAAGAAAGAGAGAAATCAAGAGGCTCAAGTCGTCTTTGGAAGCAAGGAGGAAGCCAGGGAGATTTGAGAGAATCGCTTGGTTAATTCTTGTACTCTTCTGATGATTTGTAATCCTTTATTCATATTTGCTATGTATAATTTAGCCATGCTCGGCTAAATTCCTTAGGGATTTTTGGGTGAATTTGTTTATGAACCTATGTGCCTAGTTCGTTAATTTCTTAATATATTTATGTTTGGTTTTATGATTTGTGTTGCAATCTTGTTTTAATCTGTTGTTGTTGGTAGTTAAAGGCCTAAATTACTAGCTTCACAGTCATGTTTGTGTCACCAATGGGAGTTGGGGCATAAATTAGGACACACACGATTGCACCTAATGGTTGGTCCTTGGGAAAGGGGAACTTATTAGGGGAAGTTTATTCTAGATTATTGCTCATCGGGAGATGGTAGTAATTAGGAATAATTGAATGCTGATCTTTGATCTTATTGGGTGTTTAAGCCATGGGAGTGGAAATTCACTAGGAATAGAGATTACGGGAGTAATTCGATTCCACTTTGCATTCCCATACAAATCTTAATTCCAAACCAAATATTACAAACGTTAATTGGCACTAGGTGATTAAACATTGTGATCCCAAGAATCCTATTTTGCTCTATTGTCTACAAAACCTTGCTACTTATTTTATTCTGCTTGTTATTTTATGCAATCAATCAACCTTCAAGTTTTGTTCGGACTAGTTTCATATGAGTAACCTAGTAGCTAGTGATTAGTACACCACCTCTCTGTGGTTCGACAACCCGAATACTCCGGGTATTATTTGTTTGCCCCAAATTACAGTAATCAGTGTTACACGTTGGGACACCATGGGGGTTGGGGATCATCAATCGGGGAAGCCGAAGTCCCAAAGTGGGCAAATTCCAGCGGGTGGCCGGCGGGTGGAGGATCACCCGCCGGCTGCCCGCCGGTGATAGTCCTCCGGGCAGCGAGCGGACGTCTGCCCGCTGCCGGTGGTGTTACTTTGGGCAGCGGGTAGGTGGCGGGTCCCCCTACCCCCCACTGACTCTTTTCCAAAATATACGTCCCGGGATCATCCGTGGAATCCGAAACCATGCTTAGATACTTTTAAACGCATTTGATGACACCACATAGACAATTAACGGATCAAAAGCAAGCTCACATAGAACACATCCTAACATGACTTCTAAACATAATCAACTCCCGAACTTGTGAATTCCCACCCAAATATGCCAAGAAAATCCCAATACGAAATTCATGATTCAACCTAGGGCTCTAATCATATTTAAATCACAAAATCATGCTTTATCTTTAAAAATCAAGAACATCAAGATCTATCAAGAACATCACACAATTATCAAGATCCTCTTATCATCATCAAGATCATCAAGATCACACATAAAATCATCTCATCAATTATCAAGATCATATCACAATTATCATAGAAGATTTCATCAAGACACAAGCATAGAATAAGGAGCCAAAGAAGAAGATTATAGCAAGGAAAATAGGTTTTGTTGAGACATGGGTTACCTCTTAGCCTTAATTAAATTCCTTGACTATGAATGGTCTTTCTTTAAGATCTCTTCTTTCTTGATTTCTCCTATAGGAATTCTTGTGTGGTGAAAGTTATTGTGGTGTGGGTTCTAGGTGCCTCCTATGCCCCTATTTATATATCTAAGAGTCCTAATTAGGGTCTAAATGGTATGGGCTTGCTAATTCTATTCCTTACAGGACTAAGGGGTTGGTTTTAGGGATAAGGGTCCATGGGCTATGATGGACCCCTTTTTAGTTAATTAATGGATTTTAATTCTCTTTTTAGGTTAGGTAATTAAATAATTAGTTTGGGTTAGAGGTCGTAACACGGGGTGTTACAAGTAGTGTAAATGATCTATAAAGTTGTCACTACTGTGGTTTAAGACAATGTTTTTGTCTAAATTTGGGATGAAGGCAAGGGTTAATTACTAAATGGGCTATAAGCTCGGTGTAATAACCGTAATTAATAAGAACATTATTAGTTGGTCTTGTTTGGTTGAGTCTTCGTGTTTGTGGCACGGAAGACGAGGTCATGGTAACTTTTAATCTATACGTAGATTAATTAGCATGAACCATATTTCAAATTATTGGAAAACAGAAATAAGATATATATTTGTGATGTGGCAAAACCACTAAGAAGTGAAGCACACATCTCGGGTCTGAGAAGTGCTAGAAGCACCTCTCATCCATGTGACCGAGAAATAAGTGTACCTTACGGTCATAGGTGAGATATTGAGAAGTAGTGGAGCTACATAACCTTTCGGGTACCTTTTGGGTGACATCTTAGATGTACTTCTCAGAGTATCAACAAAAGCACTCGGTAGTGCTAAGTGAATTTTGCTTAAGAGCAAAACCGATGTCGTTGATAATTTATTCTTTATAATAATAAATTGGAAAACTAACTTAATCGTGGAATTAAGACGGTTAGAAGCAATTGGTGTGGTGTATATGAAACACCTATTGGTGATTTCTGTGCAAGCGTTGATACCGTACTTGTGCGTACGACACGATATTCACCTCTATGGAACGGTGTTGCCGAACATGAATATCAAGACATTGATAAGTTCGGGCCTACCGCAAAGTATGTGTGGTGAGGCAATATTTTGGACAAGCAAGTACCTTTTTAATAATGTTTCTCGCAAGAAACTCGATAAGGCCTCTTACGAGTTGTGGTTAGGTAGGAAGCTTTCCTACTAATACCTGGAATGTGGGGGTGTCTTACCAAAAGGTTTATTGGTTCTTAGTACACGAGTCCTATAGTCTAGACGTACATAAGAACACGTTAACTAAAATTCATCGTTCCTTAAAGATGTTTTTCTGTGAAGGTCTAATAAGAGACCTAGCACGTTGATATGAACATTCGACGTAGTTATTGATAAATGAAAATGGAGGGTTTGAAAGAGAACCCGAGCTCGAAGCTAGACGTAGCGAGCGAGCTAGGATTGAAAAATTATTTGGTCCATATTTTCTGATATACATGTTAGAGTGTTATGCGCATATTCTAACTTGTTTACTAGAAATGAATTGGACTTTCTAACATGTTTGTTAGAAAACGAGCCTCGAACGTATATAGAAGATGTGACTTCTACAGATGGACCAATATGAAAAGAGGCTACAAAAAGTGAAGTAGATTCTATCTTAGAAAATCATATTTAGATCTGGTTGATCTTCCTCCGGGTTGTAAAACCGTTGAGTCCTTATGGATCACGAGTAGGAAGATAAAATCGGATGGTTTCATTGAAGTATAAAGTCGTGCTTGTAATTGAAGATTACATGCACCGCGAGTGCTACTGTTACTTCAATGCGTATTCTCTTGTGATGAGAATGGTTTTCATTAGGATGATACTTGCCATAGCCACTCTACGAGACTTGGAGTTCATCAAATGGATGTGTAAAATCGCTTTCTTAATATACATGGAACGACCTGAGGGTTTTGTGGTTCCTCGCTATGGAAAGAAAGTGTGAAAAACTACCTTCTTAATGGACATGGAACGACCTTAGGGTTTTGAGGTTCCGCGCTATGGAAAGAAAGTGGGTAAATTGATGAAATCATTGTATGATTTGAAACAATTGCCTTAGCAATGGCACGGGAAGTTTAATCATGCAATGATGACCAACGAGTTTAGTATAAACGAAAGTGACAAGTGTGTCTACTTAAGGCATACGATAGACGGTGATATCACTATTTGTTTATACACGACAAACTCACCATGGGAAGTAACGATCAAATGATCAAATCTACTAGGAACATGTTAAATTTGAGATTTGACATGAAGGGCATGAGTTTGGCAGATTTAATCTTCGAGGTTAAATTCATTATGTTGATTGAATCCTTGCAATGATGATAATCAAGTGGTTTAGACATCGTTAGATACTAACGAACAACTATCCAAAAATCACGGAGATTGTATTTCTCAAATTTAATACATTCAGATTATTGGTAGTTTAATTGTATCTAATGAGTTGTACTAGGCATGATATTGCCTTTGCGGTAAACTCAGTAGTTATACGAGTAACCTAGTGATACGCACTAGAAGGCAATAGTGAGAGTTATGAGATACTTAAGGTATACTTGTTACTTTGGATTGCACTACGTGTGATATCCAACTGTATTTGAAGAGTATAGCAACGTTAATCGGATATCAAACTTTAAGGACTCTAAGTCCATGAGTGGCTACGTGGTCATGTAAGCTAGTGTAGTAGTTTGTGTGGAAATTCTCGAAACAATCTGTGAAAGCTTGATTCACGATGGAATATAAGTTGATAACCTTAGACATGTGCCGCGAAGAGGCTGAATGGCTACGCCATTTTCTCGAGGATATTCATAATTGAGGAAAACTCGTACCTCCAATGTGTGTGCATTATGATAGTCAAGCCAAAATTGGTTGAGTACAGAGTTACATGTACATGGTATGTCTAGACTTATAAGTCGTAGACATAATACTATTAAACAATTTTTCACAAATGGTGTTGTCTCTGTTGACTTGTGAAGTCAAAGGATAACGTAGTGGCCACTAACCTAAGGGTAAGAAAATGGTTGTTGAGAAATTAGCATGAGGAATGGGTTTGAAGCCCAAGGAATAAAAGTTCCCCAACCTAGCTGGCACCTAGGTTCAATGGGACAACTAAATTATGGAACGAAGTCTCACTGTGGGGGTCTCGGACTCCATACTATTCCTCGTTTAGAACAGTGACTCCCACACGATGCTACACGTTGATGCTTTAATGATTCGAATGTCGGTTGACATATGTGAGTATGCGGGATACTCGGTAAATAATCAACTATGTGAGAGAGAAGTGGGCTCGCTTCAAAGGAGAATTTATGGGTTTAATTCTTTAAAAACTCTTGCAGAACCAGGAAGGTGACCCATGACCAAAACGGGCACACCCATGAGAACAGAACAAAGGTTGGAAGGTTCCTATGTGAGATATGTCATCATCTACACAAGCGGCAGTCGGTTCAAAGATATCAAGTTCTACCATACAGCCAGTAGAGTAAACATATCTTCACAAGGCAAGGTTCAAAGGGTAACACCTACCTATGCTATGCAGGGATTGATAGTTGAGCACGTTCATGTCATTTTTCCTCGTCCCGAAAATCAATTTTTCATTCATGTGGGGGATTGTTGGAATTTTTAGCATAAAATGGCATTTTATAAGTGGTTATTTTGTTGTACAAATATATGTGGGTTCCACTTCTGATTTGAGTCGGGTCAAAGTAGATTTGCACTCTTCGTAGTGAGACGGAGAATTTGATATATTGTACGCTCAAAATGGGTAATAGGTGAATGAGAAATTGATTCTCAAAGTGAATCTATTTTAGAGAAGTCAAAAACTTAAGCTAGATGCTAATTAAATTAGCATTTCGTAATTTGTTTTAAAAGCTTAAGAATAATTAAGCTTTGGAAGCTTAATTGGAGCATTGGGACTAATGCACAATTCGGTGCATGTGGATTCAGAAGCACCACTCATTGCTTTGTAGCACGAGCGATGCTATTTGCACGACTCGGTGTTATATGCACCGATTTATGCCGCACTATTTCGGTGTTTTTGGGACCACTCGGGTTTGGTTTTCCGGTTCCAATTCGATGACCATTCGGTTTGTACGAACTTTTAGGTCACTCAAGTGTTTTGAAATTAATTATATATTAATTTCGTGATATTGATTTCGTGATATTGATATTATTACGATAATTAGTATGACTGTTTCAAACGTTATAATACTATTATTAAATTGGATTAATATTGGATTTATAAGCCATTATAAAGCTATTTGTTCTTTTTTCACACAAATAGCTAGGATGTTGGCAGAATGAGTTGGTATGCCAATTTTGAAACTCTCAAAATTTTTACTTTTCTCTCTACTCTCATTCCTTGTTTTGAAATAGAAAATTGTCTATCAACATCTTCCGTAAATTCGTACAGAGTACGTACTCACCTTGTGTTCTTGTTTGCCGAGCTTTGGGTTTGAGTGCTCGAACACCAAAATCGTAGTCTGTTTTATCTTGGGAGACTGATGCCGCAATGCTCCTAGCACCCTTGGGAGGTGATGAGTCGGTTTTAATGAAAGTGTGAGTATCACACGACTCGAATTTCTTCTTCTTCTCCTTTCTTGTGTTGGGTTAAAACCTCATGTTAGAAACTCTTTTCTCTAGTTTTATATATATATATATATATATATATATATATATATATATATATATATATATATATATATATATATATATATATATATATATATATATATAGAGAGAGAGAGAGAGAGAGAGGGGCGAGTTCAGGTGCGGCGGTGCGGCATCACCAATAGTTCAACAAATATACACCATCAACGTTAGGAAAATACACCACAAAAAACAGAGACAAATTAGGTACGCATCACCAAAAACACACCATTAGGTGTGAGTAAAAATACCATACAGTGTTCGGAAATACACCATTGGAGGTGGTGAGTTATATGGTGTATTTCTTTCGGTCTATTGTGTATTTTTTATTGCATTTCATTGTAGTGTGTTTTCCTTACACTGTTGGTGTATTCTGAAATTCCGTCGCACCGGAAGACCCCGCAGCATTTGAACTTTTTCCTATATAAATAAATAAATAAATAAATATAAATAAATAAATATATATATATATATATATATATATATATATATATATATATATATATATATATATATATATATATATATTCTTGTACTAGTTTCGTACAAGTTGTGGTGTGATTATTTTTGTAAAAATAAATCCCTATTTTGTAATATATATATATATATATATATATATATATATATATATATATATATATATATATATACATATATATATATATATATATATATATATATATATATATATACATATATATATATATATATATATACATATATGCATATACATATATACATATACATATATGCATATACATATATACATATACATATATACATATATATATATATATATATATACATATATATATATATATATACATATATATGTATATGTATATATGTATATATGTATACATATATATGTATATGTATATGTATATATACATATGTATATATATATATATATATATATATATATATATATATATATATATATATATATATGTATGTATATATACATATACATATACATATACATATATGTAACACCCCGTCTTACGACCCCTAGAACCGATTAATCATTTAACCTATTGCCCAAAAGAAAGAATTAAATTACAGTAATTAATTAGGAAAAGGCCCACCATAGTCCGCGAGCCCTCATCTCTAAAACCCAACCCCTAGCCCTAAAAGGAATAGAATTAGCAAGCCTATAATATTAGTTCCTAATTAGGACTCCTAGATATATAAATAGGGGACTTAAGGGGCACCTAGAACCCCCACCACAATAATCCCTCACCACACAAGAAGTTCCAAGAATTCCCCTAGGAGAAATCAAGAAAGAAGAAAGCTTCAAGAAAGATCCTTCATAGTCAAGGAATTAATTAAGGATAAAAGGTAACCCATGTCTCAACAAAACCTATTATCATAGCTATGATTCCCCTCTAAGGATTTCCCCCATATTCTTGTGTGTTGATGATTCATTATAATGATCTTGATAATTGGTGTTATGATTCCATGGGTGATCTTGATGATAAGAGGTTCTTGATGATTATATGGTGTTCTTGATGTTCTTGATGATTATATGATGTTCTTGATGTTTATATGATATTCCTACCGAATCTTGATGTTAGATGATGAATTGCGTTCTTGTTGATTTAAAAATAATTAGAACCCTAGGTTATATCTGGAACTCGTATGGTATCATTCTTGGTATATTGGGTGGGAATTCGTATGTTTGGGTGCTAATTATGTTTAGAAAAGCATGATAGGTTATGTGCCGTATGTTCTTGCTTTTGGACCCGTTAATTGTCTACGTGTTATTGCCGATTACGTTTGAAAGTGTCTAAGCATGGTTCCGGGTTCCACGGTGGTTACCGGGGCGTTTATTTGTGAAGAAGAGTCAGTGGGGGTAGGTGGGGGTAGGGGACCCGCCACCTACCCGCGGCTAAGAGTAACATCGCCGGCAGCGGGCAGCCGGCGGGCGGGCAGCTGCCCGCCGGGCACCCGCTGCCCAGAATAGTTGCCGCTGGCGGGTGAACCCTCACCCACCGGCTACCCGCTGGTTTGCACCCCAATTTGGGATTTTGGCTTCCCCGTTTGATGTTCCCCCGACCCCCGTGGTGTCCCAACGGACTCCGTCTATCGTGCCTATGTCTAGTTTGATTTTTCGGGTACCGTTCGTAGGTCATATGAGTCTTATATATTGCATGCTAGTTGAATTGGTATCCCGTTGACCTAGGTGAAAGAAGTATGAACCCCTTAGGATTATTCTTAGTATGTGAAGGATCACGCATAGGTTTTGTTATACATTTTCTCCCCCTTCCCAATGTGTTAATGTGGGTTGCATGTGCTTGCTATGTGTTATGTGTGCATGATACCCCAATTTGGTTGCGATCAAATTGGTTATACGGGCAGTTGGATGGGTTGAGAACCATACTGACTGTTAACCAGGCCGGTTGCGATCGGTCAGGTATATAAATATTATATAGGGCTGCGGTCCACCGTTTGGTTGCGATCAAACATTTCTACATGAGCTGCGGTTCATATTTCCTGGCTGCGGTCAGATGACATACTCTTGGGCTGCGGTCCACTGTTTGGTTGCGATCAAACTATGATGAGCTGCGGTTCATCGGTCGGTTGCGATCGACCCCTCCGTGTTGCGATACGGGGCATGGTGCTGCGGGGCCGTGTCAGAGCTATATGCGCTGACCCTCATGCATGGGCATGAGATTGGTCCTGTGGCGCCAACAAAGTGTGCTATGTGATGAGATATGGATGAGTTGTTGTTATGAGTGTCTTGGGATGTGACTTTGGGATTTATGCTGGGAACCGTATATGTTGGGTTATGGATATTAACTGTGCTTATGTTTATCTGCCTTGCCTGTTTCCCTATGCTTATGAAGTGTATATGCTTGATTATGACCGTTGTCTGTGCTAAGCTCTATCTGTCGAGTCTACCTCCTGTTTGAAAGCTAGAGTCTCTTAGGATATATCTTCATGCTTCGAAATGGTTTTTCATATAACTATGTATATATCTATTTGTATTGTATTTCAACGCGTTGGAGTGGGTTACCAGCATCTCTCACTGAACAGATATATTTGGCTTTCAGGCACAGAGGAGTAGGCACGGGAGCGCGCTAGAACCTCGAAGCATAGAAGTAGATAGTTTCCCTTTTGGCCTGCGTGCCATGTTATGCATTCTCTTTATTAAGGATATTAACTAGTTAGCCTGTGCACCTGAGTTCTCCAGCTCAGGTGTGGCATAGCACCCAGTACTCTTTGTATTGTGATTTGGGATTTAATGAGATTCTAATTTTATTATATAAGCTTCAAAAGTCTAAAAATTTCGAGGTGTTACAATATATATATATATATATATATATATATATATATATATATATATATATATATGTGTGTGTGTGTGTGTGTGTGTGTGTGTGTGTGTGTGTGTGTGTGTGTGTGTGTATGTATGTATATACACACACACACACACACACACACACACACACATATATATATATATATATATATATATATATATATATATATATATATACATATATATATATATATACACACACACACACACACACACACACACATATATATATATATATATATATATATATATATATATATATATATATATATATATATATATATATGTACACACACATATATATATATATATATATATATATGTGTGTATGTACATATATATATATGTACACACACACACACACATATATACATATATATATATATATATATATATATATATATACATATATATATATATATATATATATATATATATATATATATATATAGGTAGATGCTCATATGCGGCTGTGCTCTTAGGTGAGGCGGTGAGGTTATATCCCTGTCGTTGATCAATTTCAATCTAACGGCAGCGGCACATTATTTGAATTAACGGGAGTGTTTCAGTAATTTCATTGGATGGGGACGTGCAAGTATATAACCTGTTTTATTTTGTCTAACTTTTAAGCGCTGAGAGAGAGAGAGAGAGAGATCAAGACCTCGTTCGTGATCGCGTCGTAATTGGGAGAAGATCAAGATCGCGATCATGATCGCGTCGTAATTGAGAAAATTTCGTCGGAGATTACAATCGGAAGTTGGACGAGATATCAGTTGCGATTGCAATTAGAAAATATCGCAGTTCGGAGAATATTGAAATTGAGCGATGGAGCCTGGTATGTTTGACCTGCTTATGTTTGTAGTTTTAATTTGTCTTTTATTATTATGTGTTTGTTATGATTTGGAAGTTTATGGCCTGTTTTTATCTGGTTTTGCGGGGTATCAGTGTTGACTTTGTTGTTGTGTGTTGTTTTGTGATTACGGTGTACTTTTTTTCTACTCGTGGTGCATATATTATTTGTTGGTGTGACTAGCAGTATTAGATTTTATGCATGTGTAATTCGCATGTAGGTAGGGTTATTCATGTGGTATTGGATAAGGTGTGGTGATTTATGACTTAACATGTAGTGTGCAGCTGTTGATTTGGAATCTTTTGGTATTTGCGATAAAGATAATTCAACTGATGTTTGTGGAGAAGGTAGTGGTGGTGTTTGTGATGAAGGTAATCCCACTGATGTTGGTGTAGAATGCAATGGTGATGGTTGCGATGAAGGTAATGTGACTGATGTTGGTGTAGGAGGCAGTGGTGTGAGTTGTGATGAAGATTATTTGACCGATGTGGGTGTACAAGGCAGCCCATGTGTGTTGGAAATTTCTCCTGGGTTGACTAAGTATTGGCGCCCAGTCTGTGCTGACAATTTGAAGCCTATCGTTGGGCAACAGTTTGTTTCCTTGGATAGTGCTATTGTTTTTTATAAACAATATGCTGGGAGTGTTGGGTTTCATTGTAGGCATCACTCAATTCGAAAGAGTAGGGATGGTGTTGCTGTGGAGAAGCATTTAGTATGTAATCGTCAGGATTTTAAGCAGAGGGTTTCTAGTGTTGCTAAAACTACTTTGGTGACGAGACGGAGGGTGACAAATAGGGTTGGTTGTAAGGCTAAGGTTGTGATAAAGCTTAAGTCTAATGGTTTGTATGTTGTGCATTCTTTTGAGGAACGTCACACCCATTCGTTGTGTTCAATTATTGCTAGGAAATTTTTAAAGGTGAATCGTAGCCTTGATGTTGGGCACCAAATGTTTATTGCGAGTTGTGCTCAGGCAAATATTGGCTCTGTTCGGTCATATAGGCTGTTTAAAGAGATTGTTGGTGAGTATTATAATGTTGGGGCTACAGGTGTGGATTTTAAGAATTTCAAGCGTGACCTGATGGCGTACATTCTAAATGGTGATGCTCAATTATTCATAGATACGCTTTTCAAGAGACGTGAATTGTGTGAGGCGTTTGATTTTGAATATGATGTTGATGAAGTTGATCAGCTTTCAAGGGTTTTTTGGGCGGATGCAATATCTAGGAAGAATTTTGCTTTGTTTGGTGATGTTGTTTCATTCGATGCTACATACCGTACTTACAGGTTAGTATTTATTTTTATTTTGTGCATGTTGTATATTTCTGTGGTGCATGATTATATGCCTTATGGTGTGTCTTGTTAGAAATATGGTGTTAACTGATTGCTGTGTTGTAGGTATAAGTTGGTTTTTGTTCCGTTTACTGGAATTGATAACCATAAGAGATCCATCACCTTTGGTGCTGATTTGCTTACGAGGGAAGACGTAGACTCATATGTGTGGCTTTTGGAGAAATTTAAGAAAACTATGTGTCATGACCCTATTTGTGTTGTTACTGATCAAGATCCAGCTCTCAAGGTTGTTGTTGCTCGTGTGTTTGGTACATCAAAACATAGATTTTGCATGTGGCATATAATGTGCAAGGTTGGTGAGAAGGTTGGACCGGTTTTGTCTAAAGATGAAGTGTTTAGGAGGAAGTTGAATGGCATCGTTTGGAACAAATCTCTGGACTCTAAGTCTTTTGAGGATGCATGGAGTTATATTATGGAGGAATATGGTTTGGGTGATAATGGTTGGTTTCGTTACTTGTTTGAGTCTCGTACATTTTGGCATCCCCATATTTTCACGACGAGTTTATGTCAAGATTGGTTAGGACAACGTCTCGATCAAAGTCTCAAAATAGTTTTTTTGGTACGTTCTCTAATGGCCATTCTAGTTTGGTTGAGTTCTTGGTGCATTTTGGAAGTGTTATTGGTGCGCAGCGTCATGCACAAGCAAAATAATCTTGTTTTCCTGTTTTGAAGACACCATTGGCTTTGGAGAAGCATGCAATGGGTGTTTACACCATTTCTGTATTTTATGATGTTCAAGTAGAGATTTGTGCAGCTTGTTATTCGTGTCAAGTGGTGTCTTTGTGCGATTGTGATGGTCATGTGTCCTATGGGATAAAAGATGGTGCCCAACGGGCATGGTGTGTGGAGCTAGTCTTGTCTGATTACACTGCTACTTATTCTTGCAAGATGTTTGAGCGGATGGGGTTGTTGTGTAGGCATATTTTATTTGTTTTTAAAGATCGTGGGCTTGAGAGTATTCTTTCTAGGTATTTGGTGTCTCGGTGGACAAAGGGTGCTTGTTTGAAGCCAATATTTCATATTGATGATACAATTGTTGATCAATCTTCTAAAGTGGAGAACGTTAGGATTTTTACTAATCTATTGTGGTCTGACATATATGCTTGTGTCGGTTTGGCTGATGGTAATATAGAACGTTTGGCACAGCTACGACGTGTTATTTGTGAGCAAAGGCAATTATTTCTCCAAGATGGTAGTGAGAATGGCAGTGGGGTGGTGGCTGGTGGCAGCAAACAAAGTGTGATCAATTTATTTTGTGGAGCCGTGTCTCAGGGGTCAACAGTGGAGGTGCGTGATCCTATTCAAGCTAAGAACAAGGGTAGCGGTAAGCGGTTGAAGAGTACAAGGGAGAAAGCTACCAGTAAGTGTGTAAAGCAATCAAGGAAATGCCATACTTGTGATGAATATGGTCATAATAGTAGGACATGCCCTTTAAATGGTTAGATACAGTTGTGCAGTTGATTTTGGACCTATATGTTTTCACAGTTGCGCACACTTCTTATAACATACAGTTATGCATTTTATTACAGTACTTGGTGCGTTTTAATACATAATGTGGTGCATTTAAGTACGTCGAATGTTTTTGTGTTTGGAATGATGTGTTTTATTCCGTATTGTGGTGCATTTTTATATGTAGAGTTATGTTGGCTGTTAATTATTGTGTGGTGCATTTTATTTCATATGTTGGTGAATTTTGCAAGTAACAATGGTGCATGTTATTTTTATAATGGTGTTTTTGGTGGGGTCTTTTAAAAATGAAGATTACGCATGATAATGCTGCATTTATAGCGGTGCAAATGGGTTAGGCCTTCACAAGTACCCATCACAAAATATAGAGTGTCTAGTAGTCATATGGTCTACGCCATGCCATCACAAAATTTTTTTAGATGTTTGAAAGTCTCCTTAAACCCCAAACTCTGCTGCCTGCTGTATGCTTATTTCTCTCAGTTTGTTCACCTCTGAGGTGATCAAGGCAGCCAAGTATCTCACTCTTAGCTTGTTCAATTGTTCTTTGTTGTTTCTTTGCAATCCACAATCCCATTCTTCAGTTGTCTGTCCACTGAAGGTTTTCAAATAGCGCATTAAAAAGACGCCACAATCCTTTTTGTTATGTGCATCTCTCCATGGCATCTTCATTATCTTAGACTTCAGCTTCTTCACCTTTTCACCTTTGTACGTAGATTTCTGTTCGATCAACATCTTTGAAAAAATTTTTGCTGCATCAAGGAATTGTACAGTAATCTTAGTTTTTTGTGTCTTTGTGTATTAAATATATATAGTCAGGTAGTGCTCAGTGGGTTACCAAATTGTCAAGCACATATCCGTATTTGTTCTGTTTCTTCACAGGTGCTGAAGAGTTGTCAATGATGTCAAACCTTTCCATTATTGGGCTAACAGACAGTAGGTAGTAGTGGTTGGATGCCACTATGGGAAATAAAAACTGTCATAACAAAAACACACCACATGTGTCATAATATACACCATAATATGATTAATAATGCACCACAAATAGACAAATACTAGAATGTACAAATTGATGTATAACAAATAGGCAACTATCATATGTATATTAACATCTTACGTATACAATCTTGTGCCACATGATGTCTACAGCAATCGCCATGTCTTGAAGGTACTTTTCTTTGAATCTCATAAATCTCAAATCTTCATCTCCCTGTGTAACACCCCAGATTTTCAAGACATTTAAAACTTATAAATAAAGGTATTATCTCATTAAATCCCAAAACATAGTACAAGTGTACGGGGTGCTATGCCACACCTGAGCTAGAGAACCCAGGTGCACAGGCTAACTAGCTAATGTCCTCAATAATGTAAATGCATAATATGGCACACAGGCCGAAAAGGGAACTATCTACTTCTACGTTCCGAGTTCTAGCGCGCTCCAGTGACTTATTCTTCTGTGCCTGAAAGCCAAATATATCTGTTCAGCGAGAGATGCTGGTAACCCACTCCAACGCGTTGAAATACAATACATATAGAGATATATATAGATATACGAAAACCATTATGAGCATGAAGATATATCCTACGAACTCTAGCTTTTAAAACCGGGAATGACTCAACAGTTAAGGCTAGACACCAGCAGTGGACATAGCAAGCATAAGCATTTCACAAAAGATAAAGCAGTTACGACAAGGCATAAACGGTAATCATAATCCCATCATAAACAATCCCCAATATGAAACCCATAGTCACATCCCAAGGCACTCATAGTCACAACTCGTCCATATCACACACATAACGCACATTGTTGGCGCCACGGGACTGATCGCATGCCCATACATGAGGGTCAGCGCATATAGCTCTGACACAGCCCCGCAGCACCATGCCCCGTATCGCAACACGGGGAGGTCGATCGCAACCGACCGATGAACCGCAGCTCATCATAATGTTTGATCGCAACCAAACAGTGGACCGCAGCCCAAGAGAGTGTCATCTGACCGCAGCCAGGATAAAGGACGAACCGCAGCTCGTATAGAAACGTTTGATCGCAACCAAACGGTGGGCCGCAGCCCAAGAGAATGTCATCTGACCGCAGCCAGGAATACCAATCTGACCGCAGCCAGCTTCTGAACCGCAGCTCAGGATAACCAATCCGATCGCAACCGAATTGGGGTAGCACACACACATAACACATAGCAAGCACATGCAACCCACGTTACACATCGGGAAGGGGGATAAAGCGTATAACAAACCTATGCGTGATCCATCACATACTAAGGATAGCCCTAAGGGGTTCATACTTCTTTCACCTAGGTCAACGGGATACCAATTCAACTAGCATGCGATATCACAGACTCATAAACCTACGAACGGTACCCGAAACATCAAACTAGACATAGGCACGACAAACGGGGTCCGTTGGGACACCACGGGGATCGGGGAAACATCAAACGGGGAAACCGGGAGCCCGAGGTAGTGTAATTTCCAGCAGGTAGCCGGTGGGTGGGGGTCCACCCGCCGGCTGCCACTGTTCCGGGCAGCGGGTGCCCGGCGGGCAGCTGCCCGCCCGCTGCCGGAGCTGCCCGAGAATGCCACGGGTAGGTGGCGGGTCCCCTACCCCCCACTGACTCTTTTCATCACTTTTCGCCCCGGGAACCGTTGTGGAACCCGAAACCATGCTTAGACACTTTACAACGCAATTAACAACAACAAGTAGACAATTAACCGATCAAATACGGGAAACGAACGGCACATGGCCTATCATGCTTTTCTAAACGTAATCAACACCCAAACATGCGATTTCCCACTCGATAATCCAAGAATCAAAGCATACGGTACAACCTAGGGTTCTAATCACTTTTATATCAACAAGAATACGATTCGTCTTCTAATTGCAAGATTCGGTAGGAACAACACATAATCATCAAGGATACCAATTAATCATCAAGAACATCATAATCATCAAGAACAACACATAATCATCAAGAATCCCAATTAATCATCAAGAACATCACAATTATCAAGAAACTCCCAATATCAAGATTACCAAGATTCCCCATGGAATCATTAAATCAACATCAATAATAATCATAGTAATTCGCCATTCACAATCATACGGGGGGGAAACCCTAAGGGGAAATCATAGCTATGAAAATAGGTTTTGTTGAGACATGGGTTACCTCTTAGCCTTAATTAGTTCCTTGGCTATGAAGGGTCTTTCTTTAAGCTTTCTTGCTTTCTTCTAAGGGAATTCTTGGAGCTCTCTTGGGGAGGTGGGGCGTTTAGGCATGTGGGAAGTTCTAGGTGTCTCCTAAGTCCCTTATTTATATATTTAGGAGTCCTAATTAGGAATTAATACTATAGGCTTGCTAATTCTATTTCTTTCGAAACTAAGGATTGGGTTTAGGGGTTGGGTATATATATGAGGGCCCATGGACTACGGTGGGCCTTTTTCCCTAATTGATCATTATGATTTATTCCTTCTCTTGGGCTTATTGATTGATTAATTAAATGGTTTTAGGGGCCGTAACACGGGGTGTTACACTCTTCCCCCCTTTACAAGGGGCTTCGTCCCCGAAGCCCGATGTTATAGTCCACCCTTTTACCCCTAGACACCTCGTAGCTCGGCCTCCTATTTAGGGTTGCGGCCTTACGTTTGTCTTGGCTTGGGGTAGGCTGAACTTTTGATGGTATTGTGATAGGGAAGTTTTCGGTTGTACCTTGGTTTCCTGCGCTGGAACTGGGTGCACCGCGAGTGCCCAAGGCGGCCTCGATCGCTGCTACCCTTTGATCGAGTGCGTGTGTGGTGCGGACCAGGGATGAGAACCCTTCTTCCATGATTTGATTCTGTCGGTCGAGCTGTGCGAGTATGCGTTCGTTGATCGAACCCTCGTCTTGCCCCCTCGGGTTCCCTCCTGGCTGTGGGTGCTCTGACGGGTTAGGCCCGTCTTCTTCCTCTTGTCCTTCGTTTTCTTCCGTGCCTCCGCAATCTTGCATGGCCCGCTTGAGCTTTTTGTTGGAGATGTCCAACCGATCAACCAATTCCCTACGTTCCTCATCAGGTTTGTGGCAGATTTCTTCGAGGGTGAGATAGTGTCCTCCTTCGATGATGTAGATGTCGTTGCGGCGGAGGTTTTGGGCATTGAAAACCATGCCATTGGCAGTTTTGACCTCGGTGTGGCTTAGGTCTACCCCCTTTTTCTCCATGATCCAACTTAGGATCATCCCGTAAGGTAGGCTAAGCCGGTTGTTTGTTTTGCAGAACTCTATGTGCTTTAGCATGAGTGCCGGCAGGTTGAACTTGATTTTATGTTTTAGGAGATACGCAAAGGTGCACTCCAAGCTTCCCACATCCTTGCTCTTGTTATTGGTGGGCAAGAGGCTATCGGTTATAATCATAACCAATATCTTTTGCTCCGCCGATAGCCATTTCCGGTTTGGTCGGGTGGCCGAGGTGAACCCATCCTCTTTCCCGAGTAAGTACCCGAGATAGTCCTTGTATCCCGTAGTTTGGGTGCCAATCCACCCCTTCCGGTCATAGTCGGACACACCCGTGGTGGTCAATTTCAAGAGCTTGGCCAAACGGCCTTCGGAAAGCACAATTTCCTTGCCGCGGACTTTGGTGGTGATTTCTACCTTGTCACCCCGTTTGGTGGCTACAAGGTGTTGATAGAACTCCTTCACCAATTTGGGGTACGTATCCCCTTTGATGGTGAGATACGTATCTAAAAGTCCTTGGTGTTTAAGCATATCAACCAATTCCGGAGAGAATTGGTCGGGTTCAAGTGCTTTACCTCCGATCACGTTGTAATCGGCATTGTTCCACTCCGGGGTGCGGATTCCGAGGGGTTTCTTTGGCATCGCGATAGGTGGTACTTTTCCGGTGGATTTTCCGGCGAGTCTCCGGCGAGGTGGGCAGCGCTCCGGCGTGTTTTCCGGCAGCGCGTTCTTCTTCGTGGGCAAGGAAGGCGGCGGCGAGCTGGGCTCCGGTGATGGCTCGGCGAGGGGAGGTGGCGGCTTTGGAGTGGAGTTGGGCAGTGCGTGGCAGCGGGTGGCGTCCAGGCGAGTGGCGGGCGGTGCCGGTGTCGCGGGTCCTCTCCGGCGGTGATGGCGGCGTGCGGCGGGGTGCAGCCTGGGCGGTCGGTGGTGGCTCGGCTGCTGGCGGCGGTGGTTTCGTGGGGCTGGTGATGGGGCGACGGGGTGGTGAGATGGGTAGGAAGGGTGAGGAAGAGGGAGTGTGGGAGAAGAAGAGGAAGAAGAAGGGTTTTTGATTTGGGGATTTTGTGGGTTTTAGGGATTTAGAGCGGTTTAACAAGGGAGTGTCCCCTTGAGGTTTCAGGAAACACTCATGGCTTGGTGGTTAGGACTTGGACTTATAAATAGGAGGTTTAAGGTTCTATCCTTAGTGGTGACATTAGGTATTTCTTGATGAGGTGATTTTTGTCCTTTTCCTTGTTTCGTCTTTTAGTGAGGAAGGGTTGGGTGGATGGCATAACTTGTGTTTTACTCTCGTAGTGGAATCGGAATTTGAATGAAAAGGAATCTTTATTCATAATACTTTCTAAGTAGCTAAGCTAAGTAGACATAATGCTCCCGAAGTAATAAACTAAATAAGTGGTCTATACGATATAGGGGGTGGTTACAAGGGGGTGATGGCTTATCCTAGACAGAATTCGCTTTCGGGGTTTTCTTCGGCGGGGTCCGTATGGTCCTCGTCTTCAGGGATTGGGTTTTCCCCTCCTAGGCCTTCTTCGTTTCCGAGGTCGGCTTGCGTTTGGCTCATGACGAATACTTTTCCGGGAGCGCCGTAGCCCCCTTGGTGACCGGTACCCCCGTGTTGGCCCGTGGTGGTGGGACGCGGTCTTTGGGGCCGAGTGCATTGGAAGGCCTTGTGTCCTTCCTCTCCGCAGTTGAAGCATCGCCAGGGGTTGCCTGCGCAGTCCTTGCCTCTGTGACTTTTGTTGCATCTCGAGCAAGGAAAGTTTCTTGGGTTCGCTTCGTTGCTTCCCGGGGGCGGTCTTGGGTTAGTCGGGTTGTTTGATCTCGTGCCGATGTCGTTCCTTGTTCTTTTCACCGGTGGTGCCCCACTTCCGGTGTTCCTTCTTCGCATTTGTTCCTGAGCTCCGCGTTGAAGTAGTTAGATCCGATAGAGGTTCGCGGCACTGACGTAAGCCTCGTTGAGGGTCCGGGGCCTACTTACTACTAGCGCCTTCCGGGCTTCGAAGTTGAGGCCCGATACGAATCTTTCTACCTTGGTCACCTCGGTGGGGACAAGTTCGGGTGCGAAGCGCGCCAGTTCGAGGAATCGTTTATGGTACTCCACGACGGTGGTCGTCCCTTGCTTTAGATGAAGGAACTCTTCATACATGGATGCTTTTATGTGGGTTGGGTAGAACCGTTCACGTAATCGTGCCTTGAGGTTTTCCCAGTTGAACCCCGGTTCTTGTCGGTGGGTGGGTCCTTCGTGGATCCACCAGAGGTCGGCCTCATGTCCGAAGTAGAACGAGGCTATTTCTACACGACGCTCCTCTAGGCATTCTACTACCCCTAGAATCTTGTCAAGAGTCCGAATCCATTCCTCCAGGACTGCGGGGTCCTCCTCTCCGAAGAACGTGGGTGGTCGGTGATTCGAGACTTGTCGAGCGACGTCAGAGTTTGTATTCACCGGAGGCGGTGGGGGCCTGGCGTTGCGAAGGGCCGCGTCGCTTAACGCCTGCGCGACTTGTGTTAGTTGCTGTAGGGTTTGGGTCAAGGGGTCGTTGGCGGCGGGTTCCGGAGTCCTTGATTGCCTTCTGCTCGGTGCCATGCTATCGTCTTTCTGGTCAGTGTTTATAAGAATGTTAAGTTAGAGTTCGACGCACTTCTGGTGAAGTGATAAGTGGGGAAGGGTTTTAGAATGGGGAAGGGCAACGTGTAGGGAAGTCATGTGTAGGGTTCACAATCTCACCGCGCGTCCTAAGATTCCTGAGTCCTATGATCCTAGGTACTTAGAGCTCAAGCCTAACGTCCTAAAGTCCGGTCTTAAGAGTCTTTCCTAGGGCCAAACTTAGGCTCTGATACCAACTGTAACACCCCAGATTTTCAAGACATTTAAAACTTATAAATAAAGGTATTATCTCATTAAATCCCAAAACATAGTACAAGTGTACGGGGTGCTATGCCACACCTGAGCTAGAGAACCCAGGTGCACAGGCTAACTAGCTAATGTCCTCAATAATGTAAATGCATAATATGGCACACAGTTGGTACACTAATGTCCTACCAATTTTCATCCACGACTATTGTTTTAGTACCAATTTTAATCCACGACTATTATTTTAGTACCAAAATTCATCATGTCGGTCACCCATATATTTAAGACATCCCGAAATTTAAAAATTTTAAGAGCATTTTCGTCTTTTTCAACTTAAGATTCCAATTTGAACATAAATAAATAAATTTAAGCCCTAAGATCGATCCGAATTCGCAGTTCTCCTCCTCATCCTACCTTAATTTGAGGAGGAAAACTGCGAATTGTGATAGATCTTAGGGCTTAAATCCCTTTATTCATGCTCAAATCGGGATCCTAATTTGAAAAGCACGAAACTACCCTTGATAATTTCATATTTCGGCATGTCTTAAACGAAGTGGTGACCGCGTGATGAATTTTGACACTAAAAGAATAGTTATGGATGAAAATTGGTACTAAAACAATAGTCATGGATGAAAATTGGTAGGAATTAAACATGTGGACCAAAACTGTCATTTTGCTAATACTCGTGGGATCAAAATTGGTAATTGCTCAAAAATATATAGTAATAAAAAATTATCCATAATAATGCATTGAAGACACAAAAATTTGCACTTGAAAGCAACAATTCTGCACTCGAAGGCATAAATATGTGCAACTAAAGCCATTTATGGTACCAAAAAAGAGAAGTTATTCAACTTAAGTATTATTGAAGCAATTGCCCATATAAATCGTTTGTAAATGTCACAAATTTCTTTAGAAATTTAGTTATAGATTATTGAAAAAATGGCAAAACATATAATAAATACTTGCACATAATTGTACAGTACACTTGAAGGCACAATTAATATATTCTACTTGTGCTTTTAATACATTTTACATGAACTATTTTTGCACTCTATGAAATTGCTACTTCCATTCCAAAATTTGAATATTTACAAAAATGTCATTTTATTTTTTTAAATTGCTTTCTTATTCACTAGATCTTTCCAGATGAACGACTATGATTGGTTACTAGTTTTTTCCTATGCCCCAATCAATCAACCCATGAATATAACTTTTGTTGAATGTGTGAGAATAAATATGTGAGGTAGATACTTTCACTATTTCTTGAATTATTTAAAACTTTATTATTAGTTCCTTCTTGCAGCGTTGGCCACATCGATCGATCAATCAATCCATGAAGGCACATGTGCATCCTATTGAAAAATAATCCTACAACAAGAAAACAAACAACAATGCCAAATGATTGAGGCAAAGGACAAGTTTACATATCATAAAAATAATTCTTGAAAACAAAAAAAAAAAAAAAAAAAAAAGACAGAGATTCCCAACTAATACCTAAAATCCAGACATTGTGAAAAGACTAATTAATAATGCTGAAACTAAAAACTGGGGGTGTTGACTAAAGCTACATGGGATCCCTATCTACTTAGTACACTCCAATAATGACTTCTGCAAATTGTGACATCCCAACTTCCAAATTAATGCTACCACAGCTTAATAAACCTTTAAATGCTTTCACATAGCCATTTGTGTTTGGTAGATAAAGGATCCATTATTATCCTTAGCGACTGCTGCATGTCTGCTACTGCAACCCCCACCCCTTCAGTAGCTATAATTCCACTTCACGAGCACCAACTATACCTCACTGCTTCACCTAATTACATCACCAAAACTACTTTCGGATGGACATTCCCGGATTTTGAGTGTGGAAGATGGGCAACAGCACAGGACCTCAATTTTTAGAGGGCCTAATATTCACACCGTTCATACTTATTTGAAACAAAAATAATATATTTTACAGTAGAAACTGTGATTTTTGCATTTAGTTGGTGTTACACCATTCATACTTATTTGAAATAAAAATCATATATTTTACAGTATTGGTTTTAAAGATTGCGCTTATACTTTCAGCAATCGTTATACCTTGCACGCGCATAGCACTGTGTGCCCCGCGCCTCCCAAAACGACGTCGTTTTTGTAAGTTATGTAGGGAATTGACGTGATTATGTGTATTTGTTTATAAATTATGTGTATTTGTTTATACAATTATGTTTATTTGTTTATACAATTATTTACATTTTTTATACAATCATGTACATCTTTTTTATACAATTATGTACATCCAAAACAGAAAATTTATGTGTATTATGTTAAAAGTTGATGTTTATTATGTTAAAAGTTTATGTATATTATGTATTATGTTAGATTATATGTATTATCTTTAAAAAAAATAAAAAATAAAAAAAAAAACAAAAAACAAAACAAAACAAAGTATGTGTATTTTGTTATACAATTATGTACATTCATGTATACAATTATGTGTATTCTAGTATAAAATTATGTACATTTTTTAACATGAGATTTTTTTTAAAAGAAAATTAACCGCCAACACAGGGTAGCGAAATTTTAAAAATAAAAAATAAAAATCTGAAACGACGTCGTTTTGCATCAGGACGCACAATGCAATTCGCGCCCTGGTGCAGGATAAATTGCATACTTTTAGTAGTGCATCGTTTATTTATAAGAACGGGCCAAAAAAAAAAAAAAAAAAAAAAAACCTGCCCTAGGATGGTGAAAAAAGTCTTAAACCAAATAGAAAAAAAATCAAAAAAATCAAAAAAAAAAAAAAAAAAAAAAAAAACTTGATAGGTAAACCCTAAGTGCAATTAATTTTTACATTCGCTACAATTAATGATAATGATCTATGCATTTTTTATTATTGCTTGGTGCATTCTTTTTTTTTTCTAAAGTAAACAAAAGCTCCCTGAGACTACATCACCCTTTGTCTAGCAACCCCCATAAGATCTGCTCGAAGGAGGTCCCTCATCGACTTAGGGGAATCTATGAAATAACGCGCCCCCAAAACCCCTTCCTGCCCAAGATTGGCAAGCTTGTCCGCAACTCCGCACAATTGTTACCTTCCCTTAGGTGTGGGAGATCATGGTGATCCCATGGATAGCCATCAGTCTCCTGCAATCCGCCAGCAAAGTAGAGCAAACCTAATCCAAATCTAGATCTTAGCTTTCAAAACAGCTTACACCACTACAGTTGAGTCCAACTCCACCGTGACAGAATCACAACCATTTTCTTTGACGAACTTCAGGCCCTCTTTCAACCCCCAAAGCTCAACCGAGAAGCTATCAGCGTGCCCAATTTTAACCATACCCCAAGCCAATCAGCCTAAGTGGTCTCGAACCAAGCTTCCTACTATACATTGGCCAACCTAGTATTTTAATTCGAAGCACCGTTTGGGCTTCCTTGATCCAGTTACTTTATTGGCCCGGTCCATGTGGCCCAAGCCCATATACTATCCATCACCTTCAGTCTCTAATTGGACATCGTAAAAGACAGTAATGGTGGCCAACTGTTGGTTTGATCAAGGAGTCACATATTGGTGCCCAATACTTTGTCGACCTTGGTGAAATATCCAACACACAACCGTCGGAGCCACCTAATGAATATCCATCTCTTGCCAAAAACATTCAAAAACTTATATATCACCAAAAACAAGCATAACAATTATCATCACAAGATGAACACACAACCTAGAATACGTGGTCCAAATTTATGCGCACATGCGACCACTCAGGTGCACGAATGGCACAAGCATATATGCATGTTGGATATAGCATTCAAATAGGTGTAGTTTCTCCTATCCTTTGTCCCACATTGTTTTCATTAGAGACTTTTTCCCTCATTTTAAATACCAACTCCCTTTTAGCATTAGAAATATTATGGAGGGAAAGGAAAGGGGGAACCTCACGCACGCACCGCCGCCCACTCGCGTGCGACCTTCTATTTTATTTCCGAGATTTTTGCTAAATTTTCCCATCTAGAATTAAATTTGTGAGCCAGAATATGTCTCTAAATTTCATGGCCTACTACTTCTCAAACTGTTAGTTTGTTCCGCTATTTATGTGGAATTTCTGTGGTTGAAACTGGGGAGGCAGTTACTTCAGAGACTATAAATACATGCCTCCCCAAAGCTCTAAAACACACCTCTCAGTTCTTTTTTACATCTTCTCATCTCCCTCTCATTTACCAGGTTCGACTATGATTAATTATGTCGGTTAATCGTAGCTCATCTATGTGCAACCAGTTGGAAGCGTACTGGGTTTAAAAGACCGCACAGTCTCTGGAAATTGCTTTTAAGGTAGTGTCCAGTACACTACACAGATTTATTTTTCCCGTTATTCCTTTTCTGTGTTTCCAACCTATAGCAAACGTAGTTCTACTACGACATTTTCTATCTATTTCCCAACAGTTAAAAGCAATACCATCTAGAAAATTTCATCCTTCGTTACTAATTCTGCGTCTGACCTCGCCAAGGTCGAGCCACTAAACGGAATGAATTACCGTAGGTGGTTTATCAAGATGATGATCCACTTTGAGGCTGTTGAACTTGACCACATCCTTACCGCTAACCCCCCCAATCCTATGAACTTGTATGATCCTGTCCAGCCTAACCTGCTGATCCTTGCCAACCAGAAAATCTAGTTACGATTCTGGATGCAACCCCTACCCCGAAAACACCCGAGCCAAAAACTCCAGCCTCATTGTCGCCCGATCCGTCCCAAGAGGTTTGTACTAAGTACGAACGAGACAAAAAAACTGTAAGAAGTATTTTGTTACACTTTATGTCTGACACCCTACTAGATATATACACTGGGTACAAGTCCGCAAAAACGATCTGGACATGTTGCAAAAGAAGTATGGTACAGATGATGCATGCCGCAGGAAATTATCAATTGGACATTGGCTGAACTACAAGATGGTGGACTAAAGGCCGATCATAGAGCACATTCATGAGTACGAGAACTTGGTTGCTGATCTAGTAACCGAAGGCATTCCGGTAAGTGATGTGTTGCAAACCTATGCTCTTGTTGAAAAGTTGCATGAGTCTTGAGCAGAATTCTAAAACAAAATGAAGCACGAGACAAAAGACTGCACCGAGGAGCAAATGATCAATCATATCAACATCCAAAAGGCGTTTCTCCTAAGGCAAATGTCTGTTTCCTTCCCTACAAATTTAAAGGCTAATGTCATAGAAACAAGTGTGAAAGGTAAGAGGTCGAAATCTGGGAGTAGTGATCAAAACAAGAATTGGAAAAAGGGTTTCAAAACTAACAACAACAATCGGTTCAAAAATAATAGACACCATAAATAAGGGAAAGGAGGTGGGTGCTTCGTCTATGGAAAGCATGGACATCGTGCAGCACATGTTACCACCGGAAGGGGTCAAATGATCAGAAGGATAACCAAGAAGAGGCCAAGAACCAAGCAAACTTGCTGGAAGATGTAGAAGTGGTGGCAGCAGTGGTGACTTTAGAGGCAAATGTTGTTGAAGGGTCTGAAGAGTGGATAGTTAACACTGGAGCATCTCGTCATTTCTGCTCAAACAGGAAACTATTCAAGAATTTCCAATCAATTGCTAAAGGACAAGGAGAGCAAGTATTCATGGGAAATGACAGTATGGCTGAGGTAAGAGGTAGAGGAAATGTAGAAATCAAACTCTGTTCTAGCAAGCACTTGTTTTTAACTAATGTGATGTATGTCCCTTCTCTACGAAGGAATTTGGTCTCAGGGCCTTTGTTGGTAAAGGCTGGGATCAAACTAGTTTTTTAAGTCTGGCCACATGATAATGACTTGCAGAGGGGGGTATTTGGGGAAGGGTTACTTATGTGGGGGGCTGTTTGTTTTGCCTCTCATTCCGTTTACTTATGAATAACCTTGTCATTGGTTCTGGTGCTTTTTCTTATATTGCTGTCTCATTTTATGTGTAGCATGGTAGATTAGGACATGTTGATTTTAAATGCATGAACAAGCTAAAAAGCATGAATATGTTGCCAAGTTTGCAAAATGATTCCTTTTCTCAATGTGAAATATGTGTCGAGGAAAAATTTGCTAAAAAATCCTTTTCCAGTATGAAACATCGTGCTACATGTGCCTTAGAATTAATTCACACTATATAGAAGACTTCAAAAATACTGAGACTAAAGGTGGAAAACGATAGTATATTTCTTTTATCGATGATTTTACTCGTTTTTCAAAATTATATCGGCTAACAACAAAAGACGAGGTAGAACACACATTTCTGATCTTTAAAACTGAAGTAGAGAATCAGCTAAATAAAAAGATTAAAAGACTTCGGTCTGGCAGGGGAGATGAATATGAATCTATCTCTCTTAAGTTTTTTTTGTGAAAATTTTGAAATTATTTATGAAGTCACTGCGTCCTATACTCCACAACAAAATAGCATAGTTGAGAGGAAAAATAGAACTCTCAAAGAAATAAATAACGCTCTTCTTATTAGCTCAGGTGCTTTGAACTCTCTATGGGGAGAAACTGCTCTTACAACTAATCACATTCTCAATAGAATACCTCACAAAGGGTATGATAAAACTCCATATGTGTTGTAGAAAGCCTATGCCCCCAACATAAAATACTTCAAAGTGTAGGGTGTTTAGCAAATGTAGGTCTTCCATCATTTAAAATACCTAATAATCTTACGCCTAAGACCTCAGATGCCGTCTTCGTTGTATATGCAGAAAATAGTGCTGCATACAGGCCGATTTATGTACTTAGACAGTCGGTCTGCGTGCGATGCACGGGAGGCTAAGTTCTTTGAACACATCTTCCCTCTAAAATTATCTCCAAACAACTCACAATGTAGTGAATTTACATCACCTCCTACTTCTCAAATTGAGAATGAGCTTGTACAACTTAGGAGAAGTAAGAGACAAAGAACTAAAACAAGTTTTGGGGTCTGATTTAATAACATATATAACTGAGTTTAATGATGTAAACGAACTTTCTGTTCACTTTGTATGCCAGCTAATCCTAGAAGAGGAACCAAAATCATTCGAGGCTGATATGCGCTCAATTGATGCTGTCTTCTGAAAAGAAGCCATACAAAGTGAGTTTGACTCCATTAAGTCTAATCACACTTGGGAATTGGTAGATTTACCCAAAGGGGCTAAACCAATTTGCTGCAAATGGGTCTTTAAAAGAAAACTTAGACTATACGGGTCAATTGAAAGATTTAAAGCGAGGTTTGTAGCCAAGGGCTACAAACAGAAAGTTTGGTGAAGACTACTTCTACACATATTCACCCTTGACTAAAATAGCTTCTATATGTGCATTGTTTGCCTTAGCCTCATCTCACAAGTGGATAGTCCATCAAATGGATGTCAAAACAACCTTCCTTAATGGGGATCTAGAGCAAGAAATCTACATGGAACAACCACATGAATGTGTCGATCTAGGGCAAGAACGAAAGGTATGTAGACTTATAAAATCTCTGTACGGACTAAAATAAGCTCCTAAACGGTGGTATGAAAAATTCATAAAACACTTTTGGATCTGGGTTACTCGATAAACATATTATATGCTTATCTGTACTCGAAGGAGATTGAGTCTAGCATTATTCTTATATGTATCTATGTAGATGATATGTTAATCTTTAGTTCAAATATCAATGTGATAAAACAAACTAAAAAAATCGTTATGTGATAAGTTTGACATGAAGGATATGGGGGAAGTCGATGTGATACTTGGAGTAAAAGTCATGAAAGGAGAAGATGGCTACAAGTTATCACAAAGTCACTACACAGAGATATTATTAAAGACATTTGATAGCTTTGAGGTGACCCCGGCTCAAACTTCATTTGATCATAGTGTAAAACTATCAAAAACTACGGAGGCAGGAGTGTCTAAAGAAAAATATGCGAAAATAATTGGGAGTTTGATGTTCTTAATGAACTATACCAGATCTGATATTGCTCTTGCAGTGAATAGACTCAGTCGATATACTCATAATCCAAGTGAATCTCATTGGCATGCACTAAGACGAGTGCTACGCTATCTAAGAGGCACAATTGACTGGGGGGGCTTCACTATTCTGGGTTTCCTGTAGTCCTAGAAAGATACTGCGATGCAAACTGGTCAATGATAGTGATGATGTCAGCTCCACCAGTGGGTACGTGTCTATTAGTGGAGTAGCTATATTGTGAAAGTCCACGAAACAATCGTGTATAGGCAGATCAACAACGGAGGCTGAATTTATAGCTCTTGATCTAGCTGGTCAAGAAGCCGAGTGGCTGAGAAAACTACTAGCAGACGTGCCATTTTGGGGGTGTTTTACACCATTTGTGCCCATACATTGTGATTCACAAGATGCTATATGTGTGGCAAAGAATAGTGCCTATAATGGAAAGAGAAGACACATAAGAGTCAGACATGAGTCTGTACGTCAGTTAATAGTGAATGGTGTACTCACATTAGAATATGTGAAGTTTGAGAGGAATATTGCAGATCCTCTCACAAAAGAACTAAACATAAAGGTCATCCTTGATGCGTCAAACGAGATGGGTCTAAAATCAACGAGGTAAAAAATTTATGATCGACACCATGATCGTGGTCAAACGCAATCATAAAAAGACTTACATACTGTGACACTCCGCATTAAATATTCTACAATTAGTATTCCTAAATAATTCTCTAAGGGATTTATTCCTTCAATTTAGCCCAATCCTTCTAATCTAAATAAATCCCTAACTTATGTGTATGTGTGCGCGCACATGGTTTCAAATGAAATCACTTCGCATAGTGTAGCATGTCTTAGAACCATCCGAGCCTTACCTCTGCATCACCCGCCAATCTCTCTTCTCCATGTCAAATATGGTTTGCTCCGTGCCAAGATTTATGCTTTCCGGCCCTTTGTCACCAATTATTGTCAAATGTTGCCGTTAGCAAAACTCTTGCTATGGATGTTATTTTTTATATTTATTATTTTGATATATATATATATATATATATATATATATATATATATAGATTTTGGTTCCTGTGAGGTCAGGTCTTCCCGTGCGGTCAGTGCGGCATACACCATTAGGTATGCATAAATGCACCATATAGTGTTCGAAAATACACCAGAATGAAATGCTAAAAAGTACACCACACAAAAAAATACACCACACATAATGGTGTATTTACGAACACTGTGTGGTGCATTTATGTATACCTAATGGTGTATGCCGCACTGACCACACGGGAAGACCTGACCCTATATATATATATATATATATATATATATATATATATATATATATATATATATCTTGTAATAAACACCAAATCATGTCACTTTCGTGAAAGCAGAGGTGTGTTACTAATCATCGTAATGGATCTTTGAATTGATTATTACTAAATAAAAACAATAAGATCCATGAAATGAACCCACTGTTTGATTAATAAATTGTCCCTTGATGGAGTACTTCGAAATATAACTGGAGTGATTGTGGTTTATCCATGAGTTATCCAATGTTTAATGTACCTTACCATGCGAACAAGGAATTGTCTTTACAGCATATACACAAACCATATTATTGATTGTGCAAAATATGGGATCGGATGTAAGTTTAAACCTTAACGTACATAACTTTGAACCTTTAGGTGCTTAACCTTGAACTTTCAAGTGCAAAAGTTCTATCCTTCAAGTGCATAAGTTTGTTCTTCAAGTATATAAGTTTGTTCTTCGGGTGTATAAGATGAGAATTGAAACAAACAGACATGATCAGGAAATTGAACATTATTATATCCAGGTGGTTGTTGCATGTAAACAGTTTTCAGTCAAATTGCCATTAAGAAAGCATTATGAACATCTAGTTGTCTCACAGTCCAACCAGAAGATATAGCCAAAGAAAGAAGTAACATGACTGTGGTAGGCTTGACAACCGGACTGAAAATGTCAAAAAAATCTTGACTGGGAACCTGATTAAATCATTTTGCTACTAGTCTTGTTTTGTATCTCTCAATTGAACCATCCACTTTCCTCTTGGTCCGAAACACCCATTTACATCCAATTACATTTTGCTCAGGTTTAGATGGAACCCAACACCATGTCTGATTTTGCATCAAAGCCTTAAATTCCTCATCCATGGCCTTGCGCCACTCCAAGTGTTTAACTGCCTGTGTGTAACAAGTGGGATCAGTGGTGCAAACCTGAGCTGTCAAAGCTGTAGGAGGTGCGCAAGACTGACTCCGTGTTTTCATATCATGTGTGTGAATGTTCGGTCGAGTGGAGCGGCCCCTTGGGCGACCGGGCGGGCGGGCAGCAACGACCATGACAGCCTGTTGTGCTATCTCGGTCGCAATAGGTGCTGCCGGCAGTGCTTGGGCAGTCCGAATCGGTGCAGCTTGCTGTGCCGATTCGGACTGAACCGGACTGGTCACCACGGGGTGAAGAATAGAGGCAACCCACGGTTTAGGATGAGAATCAGAAATTTTCTACACAGAAATTTTAGTAGCAAAATGAAAAACTACTTCATCAAATCTGACACGCCTGCATACGAACACCTTATTAGTCTGTAAGTTCATACATCTATACCCCCTAAAAGATTCAGGATAATCAAGAAAAACACACGGAGATGATCTGTAGGACATTTTGTGACGATTATAGAGATGTAAGTGAGGATAACAAAGGCAATCAAAGACACGAAAAAAAAAAAAAAAAAAAGAATATAAATGAGGAGTTTTGTTCTTCATGTGCACAAATTTTGATCTTTAGGTGCACAAATTTTGTATCTTTTGCATTCACGAAGAGAATTTGATATGATGAGAAACTAAATATAATGGTCAAGTAGGATACATTGAGGAGAGCATCTCTTATCTGATTAGATATCCCACCTCATATTTCACCTAGCTAGGAGCTCCTTCGCACCTAAACCTTCATATATATATATATATATATATATATATATATATATATATATATATATATATATATATATATATATAAAATCAATAATAAATTTTGAGCATATACTAGCTGTTAACTGTTTAATGAAGTGATCTTTTAACAAACACAAATAGACAATAATAAATTGCTAAGTAAATGTGTGCTTAAACAGTGAGAACGAAAGCAACCCGTCGTCAACATTGTCGCTCCAAATCTTTTGGCACTTTGGCATCTACTATTAGGCTATTAAACAGTGAAAATTATAACTTTTTTGTATAGTGAGAAATATATTATGTAATATTTGAAAAATAAAAATAAAAATAATTAGAATTATATAAATAATAGAGTAAAATTACAGTTTCTCTTAATTAAATAGTACATCAATAAATTTAGGCAAAAACTTGTGTACGATCGTCTCACCGTGAGACGGCTCGGGTCGAATCGAGTCAAGATGACAATGTAATACTTATACACACAAATGTCATACTTATATGCTCAAATGTAACACTAATCAGGAATAAAAGTTTTGTTACTTATAAGGGTAAATGTAATACTTTTACATTTCGATTTAAAAGTACTAGTAAGTGTCCCGTGCGATGCACGGACTATTATTAATTTAACAAATGAGCAAATTACACTTTTGGTCCAATGACTATAGGGAGCATGTTAATTTCGCTCCATGACTTTAAACTAACAATTTAGTCCTTTAACTATGTTGTTTTTAGCAGATTTGGTCCTTTCGGCAAAATCACCGGTGAAAATTGGTCGGAAAAATTTAAACCTTTTTAAATTTTTTATTCATGATGGAAAAATAGTCTTTTTTACGTAAGCTGCTTCTTCTTCTTCGCGTTCATGAGCTACGGCTAACAGTTGCCTCTGCTTCCAAGAAAGAACAGCTCCAAGAATCGAAACCCTAGGTTCAAAAGCAAGGTATGACTTTTATCCTCGGCTTTTTCTTCATGCCTACTACGCATTTCTTGATTCATCTTTCCCAGATCGCACAGTATAAA
>NW_017619533.1:1587895-1615395 GCF_001879475.1 Ipomoea nil
TAATAATAAAGTTGTTAGGTAGAATTTTTATAATTAAGGTATAATATTATTAAATCAAAATTATTAAAAATATATAGATCCAAATTAAGAAAACCTTATTAATTTCGGATATTAAAACTATATATTTAAATCCATATATTTAGATTAAAGTTGAATTTATAAATAATTAAGTTTCAATAAGTTTATTTATTCCCTAAATTATATATGAGTAATAATGAATATTTTTCTATATTAGATTATGCTTATATATGATTTACCCGTATTAACGATCACTATATTAGATTAATATATAATTCTTTTAATATATAATATACTATATTATTAAATCGAAACATATGGTTAATATTTATTTAATATTATTACGAAAGTATTACAATTATAAATTTTATTATATTTTAAATGGCTTAGCATATCAAAGCAAACATGGTAAGTCAATAACATTATTTCACATTAGAAAAATAATATGTATATATGTATATATTTTACCATATTAAAAATATTTTTTTATTCAGTTGACTCATTTTTGAATTTGTTTAAAATAAAAGCCGTGTAATATTGACATAATATTATGTCCATAATTAAGTAGTCTATATTCTGACATATTCTTCTACAATATGTATTAGCATAATTAATTATTCTATAGACTAAATATTTTTAAACTATTTGACTCATTAAGAATTATCCAGCATTACATACTTATAATTAGAATATTCATTACCATATTTTAAATATTTTTTATTCAATTGACTCATTAATGAATTGGTTCCAAAAATTCCATTTAATATTACCATATTAATATGTCCATAATTAAATAGTATATATTGTGCATTATTCTTCTCCATTTTGTATTACCATAATTAATTATTTCAGAGTGTAATTATTTTTTACTCAACTGACTCATTTAAAATTATCCGGTGCTACATACTTATAATTAAAATAGCTATTACCGTATTAAAAATGTTTTTTTTTATTAAATTGACTCATTTATGAATTGGATAAAAAAAATCCGTGTAATATTAGCGTATATCAATGTCAAAATTAATTAGTCTATATTCTACCATATTCTTCTACAATGTCTATTAGTATAATTAATTATTCAATAATGTTAATATTTTTTATTCAATTGAGTCCTTTTAAATTATCCGAAACTACATACTTATAATTAGAATATATATTACCTAAATTAAAATAGCTAGAAGAAAAATTGTACCTTTAATGCTTTGAAATATGCATATTAGTTTGTGCGGCTATTGAACCACAATGATTAAATTAATAAATTGGTGATGAGAGAGTCACCTGCAAAGGAAAAGAGGGATGCAATGTAAAATGAAGACTTTAATTTTTTTTAGTCATCAATTCATTGTATTTATAGGTGAAAAATATGAGAATTATAAATTTTTAAGATTTTTCAAAAGGAAATTGTATTTATTTATTTAAGGTATTTCCATAATCAAATTATTATATTAATATTCCTAATCAAGTCATTATATTAATATTTTTAATTAATTTTATTCTTAATTAATTCATAATATTGATATTACTAAATTACTCTTAAATTTGGACGGGAAAATGAAATAGGAGGATTTATATATATATATATATATATATATATAGATTGTGTGAACAATTTATTCATTTATAATAACACTGACCAATTTGCAAGTAATTAATGAAAATACATTTGTTCTTTTTTTTTTTAGTCAATTTCACGTAATATGTAGTAAACTTTATGTAATGATTTTAGTAATGAAAAATAACCTTTTTTTTTTAATAATTACTGTTCTAGTTAGGAAAGTAAATCATATACCTACCATACATGTAATTGGAAAAATTTTACAAACGGTAAAAATGTCAATTACTAAAAAAGCCAATTTAATCAAAAAGTCTATTTACTTAATTAATTTCCATTTTACTTTTCTTACCAAATAAGTTTTATTATAAAAGTTTGGGCGGGAATATGAAATAGGAGGATTTTATATATATATATATATATATATATATATATATATATATATATATATATATATATATATATATATATATATATATATATATATATATATAGCTTTTAGTGCTAACTTTTTTTACTGATTATTATTAGTACTAATTAATCAATGAATTTCGTTTCCTTTTCCATTTTCCATGAATTAAGGATTTTTTTTCTATTTTACTGCTAACTTTTTTACTGATTATTATTAGTATTATTATTTTTCATCTATAATCAAAATCATATTCACCTTCATTTTTTTTTGAATACTATCACCTTCATTTTCCTAATCATCGATTTTTATTTGTAAGAAATTGGGATACTACTTCAAACTGGAGTATGTATTATGATATGAGAGTACCATTATATTCTACAACATTTCTTATACATTAAGTACACATGGGATACTAAATAATATCTTTAATGTATGTTTGGACCTAGATGTGCAATAGTGAACAAACCCAAGAGTTAGAGATAGATGAACACAAGTAAATTCAAACTCATCATATGAAAAAAATCAATTTCCGGTTCGGCAAAGCGCTTCGTTGCCTGTGAGGAGAAGAAGAAACGCCGGTCCTTCCTTGCTGTCAAAAAATTAAGAAATCAGCTTTGTAGTCAATGTTACCAGGGTCTCCATCAACGCCCAATCCATTGGATCCTTCGGCACTAAAAACACTTCAAGCTACAATTGCAAAATAATAATAATAATAATAATAATAATAATAATAATAATAATAATAATAATAATAATAATAATAATAATAATCTTGAAAACTGTATAAAAATATACTTACGTTTTTATGAGTGCAACACCAAGATATGATTCCACAGAGAGAACAGAAAGAAGATGGAAACAGTGCAAATGGAAAAATTATGATTTCCAAACTCAACAATCCATTGTATTTATAGGTAGAAAATATGAGAATTATGATTATATTAACTTAATTTACTACCTAATTTACTACACAGTATTTACTTTTTAAATGTATGTATACACGTAAATTTAATTTACTTTATATAATCTATGTATACACGTAAATTTCTTAATACTTTACTTTACCAATTACCTAATATGTATTATTCATACACCTAATATATATTATTATTACTTAATACTTGATATCTCTTAATCTTGTATATAATTTCTAACCTAATATATATTATTACTTAATCTGCACATGGAATATCCCTTAATCTTATATATAATTTCTTTAATTTACTTAATATGCACATGGAATATCCCTTAAAATCTTATATATAATTTCCTTAATTAATTAAATTTGGATATTACATAAATGCCCCTAAATTTTGGGGGGAAAACTTGCTAGGAGGATTTTACTTTTATATATATATATAGATAGATATAGATATAGATATAGATTAAGGACCATATCAATGGTAATAATTAAATATATTTTGCACATCCATAATTTTAAATTATGGAAAATTTTACGGCGGTGTGTGCGTGGGTGTGGAATGGTGTGTGCGTTTTATAGTTTGCCATGGTGTACACCTCCTGCTACAGAAAACCGCACACGCCATTCCACACCCGCGCACAAACCATCGTAAAATTCACCAAAATTAAAAAAAAAAAAAAAAAAAAAAAAAAAAAACACACACACACACAACAAGCCCAATACTATATCTACTACGCACTGATTATCTACTCGAAATTCAAACGCCGATACCCAAATTAGATTCGTATATTTTTGTTTTCTTTTGGATACGTTTCGCACACGCACGAAACTAGTAACACTCAAACCAAAACGCACATGCTTGTATCACGAAACGCACATACCAAAACGCATAATTTTATGAAAAAAAACCAGCACACCATGATGTACGAGCCCTGTTATAGTAAAACGCACACACCATTCCACACCCACGCACACACCGCCGTAAAATTCTGAAAAAAAAAATCACTAAGAGAGAGAAATATTGATTAAGGAGAGCTGAAATAACGCTACAAATCTTTATAAACATGGAAATAAATGAAATGGAATGTAATAAATATAGTGCTTAAGGATAAAAAGACTCATGTTTCATCTAAAATCAGTATAACATGGGATCCAAGTGGTAATCAATCTAAATCGTCAAAAAATTAAAATCAACGACCAGGGAGTGTGCTCACGGGCTCGACTGACTAGGCGGTGTGCACCGGATTCAAAATCTCTCTCTCTCTCTCTCTCTCTCTCTCTCTCTCTCTCTATATATATATATATATATATATATATATATATATATATATATATATATATATATATATATATATATATATATATATATATATATATATATATATATATATAGAGAGAGAGAGAGAGAGATAGAGATAGAGAAGAGAAGAGATAGAGATATAATACATAATATATGTAATATTTTATAAATTAATGATATAGACATGTTATGTTGACTAATTTAATAATTATGTTGATGTTGATTTGATTTGTAATTAAAATTACATGAATTTATAAATTAATGTGAATACTGATAGATACCCCAAGTTAGCCAGCCGCCTGGACGGGAAGGTCTAGAAAGGTAGCCGGGCCAAGGTATGGTTCGATACTTAGCAGGAATGGGATCTCCAAGACCCTTCCCAACCATCGTATAAGGCGTCCAATGACGGCAGTCGTTTATCTCTTAGCAACCAATCTCAACAGCCGGTGCATCCTCGGGCGGGCTCTCGGATGAGACTCGGTTGGGCGACCAGCCTGAGTAGTCGGCGTGTCTCCGGCTGAATGTCCCGTGGGATTCAGATGGACGACCAGGCTACGCGGGCGGTGTGCCCCGACCATGCGATGCTCCATACCCGACCGATCGACCAGGCTTTGTAGACAGAGTGTCCTCACCTGGGTACGTTGGCCCTAGAAGATACTCCCATGGAGGCCGGGACATTTCTGACCGGGTGCGTGCCCAGAAACGGATATCAGCGGATTCTACGGAAGTAATCTCTGTTCATTTAAATAGCTTCCTTAATTTGTCTAGACAATTTATGGTAGTAAGTAGGCGGCTGCATCAGCCTTACGTCAGCCCTACCCCGTCTTTAGTCTTGGCCTTACGTCAACCCTACTTACCTTGTACGAACCACATATTCGTGTATAAGTATCCCCCCGGGATCACCATGTAAAAGGGGATCGGCACTTTGAAGGGCAAAACCCTAGAGAAATAATACCGCATTATTCTCTCTCTCTCTCTCTCTTTAATACTCTATTTTATTGTTTTCATTATCTCGCAAGCACATCTTTCGGTGGTGTTGGCCAGCCGAGCGGCCATCGAGACTATGAAAATCAACAAATACAATAAATGCGTTCACACTTTGAAGGGAAAATTTTTTTCCCTAATCATTTTGCTTTAATATATATAGAGATAGAGATTACATTTTTCTTCAAAAGTATTATATTTTCCCTTATAAGTAAAGGGCACTTACTAACATTACTTATTATGGAAAATATAATATTTTTACATTAAAATGTAAAAGTATTACATTTTTTTTGAAAAGTATTACATTTTCCCGTATAACAAAAATTTTATTCTTAATTAGTATTACATTTGAGCATATAAGTATGACATTTGCATGTTGATCCAATCCGATCCGATTCATAAATAAGGATCCGTGAGACAATCACTAAAGTATGACCCATAAATTTAATATATCCGGTCAAATAACATATTTATTATCCAAAACAAAAATCTTTTCGAAATCTCTTGACTGCAATGTTGCCTTTCAAGATCAAGTCTCACAAGTCAACCTCAACTCTAGCATTTATTTCATCTAATTCGAATAAAATAAAAGTGTCAAAAAAATAAATAAATAAATAAATAAAAAGGACACCGCCAGTATTTAATATGGGATTAGCTAGGGGACTCTTTCACAAGGATGATTGCTGAAATACTTATATTGTAATAGTGTGGGTATTTAATCATGATTTTCATAGACTTTTAAAAAAATTTATTTTATGAACTTTAACAAGGCGTTTGGTTGGGAGTAAGGAATTAGGGTGGAAATGAATTGCAATTTGGTGGGAAAATAATAATGTGGGAATAAAGTAGGAATTCAAATTACATTGTTTGGTAGGGATGAATAAAATTATTGGGTAGGGAATGAAAGAAGTGATATAAAGACTAAAATGTCCTTGTGTAATAATAATAGTAGTAATAGTTAAGGGTACTTTTGTCATTTCATCCCTTTTTCCTTTTCCCACAACCACCGAATTGCAATTCATAGGGGGTGCCCATGAATTGCAATTCAGGAAAAGGGGGGGAATTGCAATTCCGTGGAATTGCAATTCCCTCCAACCAAACAGCGTAATTGTGGCTTCCACTGAATTGCAATTCAACTACAGCTAAATTACGCCCAACCAAACAGGCCATAAAAGTTTGGATGTATTCAATTCAAATTTTTAGAGAGTCTTTAAAATTCAGGCGATATTTCAATCAAGATTTTTAAAGAGTCTTTAAAAATCGGGTAGTATTCGATTAAGACTTTTAAAGAGTCTTTAATTAAAAGTCATGCAGTATTCAAATATAAATAGTTGAAATTCAACCATCAACCGCAAGATTTCAAAATTTTCTTTCCACCGACTCTGAATGTTTTCTCTCTATTTAAACTCTAGTTTTTTCTCCATATTTATTAAACTTTATAAATCTTATACCTAAATTCAATAAATTATTGAACAGATACAACATTGTAATAGAGTTAGTAGCATTCAAAAAAGAAATTCAATAAATTATTTTTTATTCATTATCCTATATTTTCTTCATACCTAAACTCACTAATTTTTTCTCTCCTAAACTTTAAAATCTTCCTCTAAAAATTCAAAATAATATTATTTTTACTTCATTATTGATTGTTTATTTTGATTTTTTATTTTTTTTTCTACGAACTTTTATTCATAACTTCTAAACTTTCTCTACAAATTTTTCTCCCTAACTTCTAAACTTTCTCTAAGTCTCCCAAAATACATTAACAAAACAAATTTTTCATCTATCACAATCAAATTTTACTATATATATGTTTCATAATATTCACATAAATACTTATATATTTTGATTTTTATTCTTTTTATATGTGTTTATATTCGTAAATTTTTTTCTCTTTTTTAAAGAACAGATTACTACGAATAGCGAACTACTGTTCGCAACAGCAACTTGGGACTACAAATAGTAACACCTTGTTAATGTTTGCAGTCTGAAATTGCTTGCAAATAATAGCTCTTTACTTGATATTTTGCAGTATATCATGTATAATTATAATTATATATATATATATATATATATATATATATATATATATATATATGTATGTATGTATGTATTATTTTTAATTTTTTTATTTTAAGCAACTAGTAATTATATTATTAAATATTTTATTTAAACAATTCTATTGCTATAAATTTTAGTGTTTAATATTGTTATGAATTTATTATGAAATAGTTTTTTTTTTGTTGTTGATACTTATTAATAATACTAGTATTTTCTATGCGCAATGCGCAAAAATAAGTTCCAATATTAGTACTTTATATTAAAATTTTAGATTTATTTAGATTTTAGATATTTAAATTATTGTAAATAATAATAATAATAATAATAATAATAATAATAATAATAATAATAATAATAATAATAATAATAATAATAATTGCGATAAAAGTTGCGGATAAAGGAGAAGAGAAAAAGATTTTAATTGAGAAAGGTAAATGATGTCATAACTTTAAAATAATAAGGACAAAGATGAAAATAAAGTTAGGAAACTCCTAGCTTATTTTGAAACGCTACTTAAAGTAGCGTTCCAAAATAAGCTCTTATTTTAAGCTACTGACTTATTTTTGGAGTATTACCAAACAGAGCTTATAGCTTATTAGTAGCTTAAAATAAGCTATAAACTCCTAAATAAGCTCTGCCAAACAGAGTCTTAGTCTTAAATGGAGAAGGAAGATAAGAGAAGAAGAAAAATACTAAATTGCCCTCCTCATTTTACTCATTAAAATTTTTTGGCTATTTATCACGGCAATTTAATTGGATGGATTGAAATTGAGAAAAATTGAATAGTTGTGGAGTCAAACAGCTTTTACATTCGTAAATCTTATTAACAATATCCTAATAGTCATAAGATCAAATGTGAAATTTTCTCTATTCCGAAACTAATAGCGATTCTAGGGAAGTTATTTGTTCTTTTGTTGCTTGTTCTATTTATTTAATTCCTGAAATGGTTAATATTCTAGCTCACATTCTAGTTTTGATGACTTATTCACGGGTTAACACGATATATTGAGATTCTATCCCACTTAACTTTATTTATGTTCTTATGTAATAATCTATCATCGTTGTTTTTGGCTTTAATTTCAAAAAAGATAATGATCACATCATTAGAATTACATATATAATTTATTAACCTATGATATTTTAAACCGCAATGGGACAAATCACAAATGGTAATTCCTAGGAAGTTAATTAATTAAAGACAATGTGTAGCTTACTCCACACAAACAAATTCAACGCAACCAATAATTAGAGGCCATGTTCAACCCATAAGATCCATGAACCTAGTTTTTTATGTACACTCACTACTGGAAATTATGAAATTTTTGACCACCTGAAAGTGATATTAAATCAAGTCGAAAGTCTTGTTCCGACCACTTTTGATATCCGGAAAAATCTTTGTTGCTATTTCCGACTACTTTTTGGTATCAACTTGATTTAAAATCACTTTCAAGTGGTCGGAAATTCCATAATTTCCAGTAGTGACTAAATAAATAAATGAAAAATATCATTATTGATTTCTAAGTTGCATTGTGTAAATGTGACCCCTTAGTTTTTTTTTTTTTTTTTCTCGTATTGATATATATATTTTAGTCTTTCACACAAATTTCATTAGCTCTAAACGGAAAATATTGAAAATCGTCATCTTGCAAGGTTAATTAGATCGTTTAAGCATTAATATTTTCTCTGAATATTTTCTTGCTTGACTTACTCCATTTTCAGCATAATGGACCACGGGTTTTGTTCAATGCAAGTTTGATACATTTACTATATCACCATTTGACATATTTGAGCACTTTAAAGTTGAAAGTAATGGTATGTGTGGGAGGAAGATTGACACTTAAAATTAAAATAAAGAACAAAACCTATACGTCAAGTTAATAAGAGACTGAATTAAAATTAAAATTTTCAAAAAATTCATTCAAAGCGAACAAAATTATTTGTGATAAAAATAAAAAATAAATAAAATAAATTTTAAAAAAAAAAAACACCACTTTCACAAAAGGGATGAAGCCTATATGTCAAGTTAATAAGAGACTGAATTTACACTAGAATATAATTGAGAAGCTAAAAGTATCGTTTGTTTTTTAAAAATAAATTAGTTAGGTCCGGTCCTATCAAAATAAAAACAAGGGCCCTTAATATATGAAGTTAAAAGATTGTATGAGTTAATTGAAAATAATTGTTGGAAAGGTTGGTAGAAAACAAATAATAATCAAATAAAATAAGATTATTATTTTCTGGAAAAGAAGAGAAGGAAAGATAGAGAAAATTTGGCTCGTGTTTGGTGTTGGGTTTTTGCAAGAGTCAAGCGATCACTCTTTCCTTAAAACCTTATTTGCCACCTCCCAAAGATGCTAGGAGCGTTGTGGCCTAGGCTTCCCAGGATAAAACTTCCTATGATTCTACTGTTTGAGCATTCAAACAAAGAATCCGGTGAGCAAGACAGGGTTTTGAACACAGTAGGCTTAGAAAGAGAAGGAGTAGAAGCAGAAATTTTGAGGCTTGAAAAACTCTAAGTTTCGTGTAGAGTGCTTGTGCTCTTGTGTGTAAAATCTGCTTCTTACTACCTCTCTTATATAGGGATGGAGGAGCTAATAGCCTTTATTATGGCAATTTAAAACTGACATTAAAGCTGACTTTCAACAGCTATAACAGCAGGCCACTACCTGGGAATTGAATTCAGAATTCAAAATTGGAGTTAATAGAAAATTAATTCCGTAACAGATGAATTCAATGCTCATAACAGTCAGAACTTTCGGGTTCCAGACTATTGGCGTACAAGGTTCGGCCTCATCTTTCGACCTCACCCAATTTCGGCCCAAAGGCCGAAACTTTCGGCCTCCTTAGTAATGTTTCGGCCAGATGGCCGAAACCACAATGTCAGAGAACTTTCGGGTTCCAGACCGTTAGCGTACAAGGTTCGGCCTCATCTTTCGACATCACCCAGTTTCGGCCCAAAGGCCGAAACTTTCGGCCTCCTTAGTAATGTTTCGGCCAGATGGCCGAAACCACAATGTCAGAGTAATGTTTCGGAAACATTCCAGTGGCGAGTTGGAAAACTTTCGGGTTCCAGACCGTTAGCATACAAGGTTCGGCCTCATCTTTCGACCTCACCCAGTTTCGGCCCAAAGGCCGAAACTTTCGGCTGTATAGTAGAACGCGATGTCTTTGAACCGACTGCCGTTTGTGTAGACGATGACATATCTCACACAGGAATCTCCCAACCATGCTCTTGCTCTCACGAGTGTGCCCGTTTTGGTCGTGGGTCACCGTTCCTGGTTCTGCGAGAGTTTCTAAAGAATTGTGCCCAACAATTCTCCTTTGAAGCGACCCTCACTTCTCTCTAACATAGGTGATTCTTTCTCGAGTATCCCGCATACTCAAGAATCATTAAAGCATTAACATGCTAGCCTCTTGCGGGAGTCACTGTTTTAACGAGGAGTGGTAGGGAGTCCGAGACCCCCACAGTGACGCGCTCCGTTCCATAATTTAGTTGTCCCATTGAACCTAGGTGCCAGCTAGGTTGGGTATCCACTATAGAACTTTTTAGTCCAAGGGCATTAGACCCATTCCTCGTGTCAACTTCTCCACAACTTCTTTGCCTAACCCTTTGGTCAGCGGATCCGCTATATTGTCTTTTGACTTTACGTAGTCAATCGAGACAACACCAGTTGTGAGCAGTTGTCTAATGGTATTATGTCTCCGACGCACATGTCTAGACTTACCATTATACATATGACTCTGTACTCTCCCAATTGTGGTTTGACTATCGCAATGCACACATATTGGAGGTACCGGTCTTTCCCAATTAGGAATGTCCTCTATAAAATGGCGTAGCCATTCAGCCTCTTCACAACCTTTGTCCAAGGCTATCGACTCAGATTCCATCGTGGATCTAGCTATCACAGTTTGCATAGAGGATTTCCATGCAACGGCTGCATCGGCTAGTGTAAACACGTAGCCACTCGTGGACTTAGAGTCCTTAATATCAGATATCCAGTTCGCGTCGCTATACCCTTCAAGTACAGCGGGATATCTCCCGTAGTGCAGTCCAAGATCACGAGTATACCTCAAGTATCTCATAACCTTTACTATTGCCTTCCAGTGCATAGCACCGGGGTTACTCGTATATCTACTGAGTTTACTAACCGCATAGGCAATATCCGGCCTAGTACAGGTCATAAGATACATCAAACTACCAATAACCCGAGCATATTCCACTTGTGAAATACCTTCTCCGTGGTTCTTGGTCAGATGAATGTTTGTATCAAATGGTGTCCTAGCCACTTGACTATCATCCTTGTTAAATTTCTCAAGGATTTTGTTAATATAATGTGATTGGCTCAACACGAGACTATCAGGTCTTCTAATGATTCTAATCCCGAGGATTAAATCAGCCAAACCCATATCCTTCATGTCAAATCTCGCATTTAACATGTTCTCGGTAGACTTGATCATCCGATCATTACTACCAACGATGAGAATATCATCGACATATAAACAAAGAATGACGTAGCCGTCTATCGTTTCCTTAACGTAGACACATTTGTCACTTTCGTTTATTTTAAACCCGTTAGTTAACATCGCATGGTCAAACTTCTCGTGCCACTGCTTAGGCGCTTGTTTTAAACCATAGAGCGACTTAACCAATTTACACACTTTCCTTTCTTGGCCCGGAACCACGAACCCTTCGGGTTGTTCCATATAGATTTCCTCATCTAATTCGCCATTTAGGAAAGCGGTTTTCACATCCATTTGATGAACTTCCAAGTTCCACAGCGCGGCTATGGCATGTATCATCCTAATGGAGTTTATTCTCGTCACGGGAGAATACGTGTCGAAGTAATCGAGGCCCTCGCGTTGCCTGTAACCCTTGATTACAAGCCTAGCCTTATATTTCTCGATGGAACCATCAGGTTTCATCTTCCTTTTAAAGACCCATTTGGATCCTAAGGGTTTACTACCCAGAGGAAGATTAACCAGTTCCCAAGTGTGATTCTGTAGAATAGAATCCACTTCACTTTTTATAACCTCTTTCCACATTCGTCCTTCTGTAGAAGTCACAGCTTCTACATACGTTCGAGGCTCGTTCTCTATCAAACAAGATTGAAAATCGTGTTCATTTTCTAATAAACAAGTTAGAGTACCCGAATCATACTCTAACAAGTAAGTAAGAAAATCAGGACCGAATGATTTTCCAACTCTCGCCCGCTTACTACGTCTCGGCTCGAGCTCGGGTTCTTTCTCAGATTCCCCACTATCATTATCCATAGTTTCATCAAACGTTCGTTTTGACGTACTTGGTCCCTCGTTGGACCTACAAGGAAATATATTCTCGAAAAAATATGCATTCCTTGATTCTATTATCGTGTTCTCGTGTACGTCCGGATTATGGGACTCGTGTACTAAAAACCGATAAGCACTACTATTATGTGCATAGCCAATAAAGATACAGTCCACCGTCTTAGGATCTATCTTTACTTTCTTAGGTGTTGGCACCAAAACTTTGGCAAGACACCCCCACACTTTCAGGTACTGGTAGGAAGGTTTCCTACCGTTCCATAGCTCATAAGGCGTCTTATCGAGCTTCTTGCGGGGTACCTTATTCAAAAGGTAATTACTTGTCAAAATCGCCTCACCCCAAGCATCTTGAGGTAGGCCCGAACTTATAAGCATCGCATTCATCATATCTTTCAATGTACGATTCTTTCGTTCGGCAACACCGTTCGATTGAGGTGAATAAGGTGCAGTACGCTCCTGTATTATACCTACACTCGCACAGAAGTCACCAATAGGTGCTTCGTACTCACCACCTCGATCGCTTCTAACCTTCTTAATTCTCCGATTAAGTTGGTTTTCCATTCATTCTTATAAAGAACGAATTTATCAACGGCTTCATCTTTGCTTTTAAGCAAATACACATAGCAGTATCGTGTGCTATCGTCGATAAATGTGATAAAATACTTATTACCACCTCTCGTTTAATCGATCTAAAATCACACAAATCACTATGGATTAATTCTAGTGGTTCAGTTTCCCTTTCAACCGATTTGAAAGGTACTTTCGTTAGTTTTGCCTCAACACAAATTTCACATTTGTTATTTGTGTCAATTTGAAAGTTAGGAATATGGTCCATGCTAATTAATCTACGCATAGAATTAAAATTAACATGATCTAGTCTACCATGCCACAAACTGGAAGACTCAAGCAAGTAAACAGAATTAACTTTGCTTTTATTGATAACAGGAATTACATTGAGCTTAAAGAGCCCATCAGTTACATATCCTTTACCAACAAACATCCCTAACTTGGACAAAACTACTTGAGCACCATGCGATTTAAAGCTATTTTTTTAAAGCTTTTTTTTTCAACAATAATTAAATGATAATTTTGAAATTTTATAAACATATAATTTTTTTATTAAAAAGGCATTTTAGAATAACGTTGGGGTAGATGCCCATTCAAATTTTGGGCAATCATTATTGTGTAGACGATAGTCCACACAAGCTGTGTAGACCATATTTTCTATAGTGTAAAATAATGTACATTCAGTACAAAAATAAAGTAGTTTTAGTATATTAAAAATGTACATTGTATTAATGGGATATACATTATTTGTATACTGAGTGTACATTATATTGTATAATGTATATTTAGTACATTAAAATGTACTTTTTATTATGGTCCACACAGCACTATGTGGACCATAATTTGCCAACTTCGGGTCCTATATGAAGTGTAATTATAAACTAATTCAATGTTTGCTAATATATATCTATTAACTGAGATAAGTATATTAAATCGTTATAATTTTTAAGTAGATTTAAAATTAATAAATAATTTTGAAGTTTGGATTCAAATCTTTGTATATGCAAGTATTTTTTTTAACTTCATCAAAAAATTTAAAAAATCAAATTAGGAGCTCCCTTTCAACGGTGGCACCCAGAACGGGTGCCCATCTCGCTCGCCCTCAGGCTAGCCCTGCAATTACTCAATTATTTAATTATTGGGGAGTATTTAATTTTTAACTTTAATAAAAAAAAAAAAAAAAAAAAAAAAAAAAAAAAAAAAGTAGACGTGACTGTGGCCCATTAACAGCTGGAGAATGGCTTGTCTATCCCATACATTTTAGCCAGCATTTAGTGGTTGCTCTCAGGACCACCTAATGCTTGCCACATAACTTTCTACACGTGAGTCTCTATGTATTTATTATTTCATTTATTATTGTTATTATTACCCCTTTTTTTTTTCTTTTTATATTCAGGTCAAATATTTTATGATATATTCAGTAATAATATTAAGCTTTTAAATAATATTTTATTAACCAATTATTAACTCCTTTATGAAGATAGTTCTCATAACATCTTTCACTCCATTAACAAGATTCCCTGCCTTCTTAATTAAAACTTAAAAAATTTCACTTGCCATTATATATCACTTATTATGTTGCACTGAAGTTGTCAATCATTGGTATTTTTAAAACGTTTTCTCTCGTAAATTTATGAAAATTTTGAAAAACATTCAAAAGTCATTTAACTTAATTTAAAAAAATTTTAAAAATACTTTTTTGTCTACAAAGAAACTGGTAAAAAATTAATATTTAAACTAAAATATTTACAAACAAGCTCTTATATATATATTTTTTCGCATGTGTTTTACGTTTCGTGTTTTCTCATTTCCTCATTTCCTGTTTCCATGAAGCCTAGTCCATCACCTATTCTACTTTCAATTATAAACTGAGAATCTAGTTATGGTTTGACATAATGCTTTTTTTGATAATTAAAAATTGAAACAATAATCTCTCGAGAAAGACAACGTCTATAAGTTATTTGGGCTTTGAAAACTTAGATATTACAACGTATATAATGCACATTGGACAGGATTAATATATTGTGGCATAATCATATATTACTATTTATATATATTATATATTAATATGTAGAAATAATAGGCAAAGCATTAATTGATTAACATTACAAATGTAACTTGGAAAAGGGTAAATTGGATGAGTTTATGAGGAGGACAAATAGGTCAAACCAGTGGTTAATCTTTTTTGTAAACGCGCCTGGGTCGACCCGAATTAAGAAAAACGGGGCATGGATGGGTGGCGGGTTGGAGTTTAATTAATCAGCAACTGCCCAAGTCATATCGTTTTCGAAGATCCAATGGCACACCTCGATTTTGCCCGGACCCGACCCGAGTGCGATGAAGGCTCCGTGGGTGGAGCTCCAGGACGAGGTGTCAATATGACAGATGGCGACGCCGTGGTTGATTTTGGATTTGGATTTCGGGTCCAAAAGATCCGCCTCGTAGACCCGGACTTTGGGGACCGAATGGCAGTAATACACTAGGTACGGGAACAGGCTTTGGTGACAAGACACCGACTTGGTGACTTTCCCACCGTTGATTCCTTTGATCGATCCGATCATGATGTCCTTCGTTGACCCCTCGGTGTTCTCCGTGGTGCGAACGACGACGTTTCGGCCGAGGACGCTGGTGGCGAAGTCGATCATGTCCTCCACGGAGGTGACGCACCGCTTGGTCTCGCCGCGGCTCGGGGCGCGTTCACACTCGCTCAGCGCGTCGGCTAGCATCTTAGCCATGGTGGAGTCGTCGGCGGCGTGGAACAGCTGCTTCAGCGCGCCGATCTTGGAGGTGGAGAAGGGCAGCTTGGAGGCGATCACGCGGGGCAAAAACGACCTTTTGGGCATCCTATCCTTAATGTCCGGCATTGGCATAATGGTCCCACTCTTCAACATCTTCTCACGGAAGAACTTTCCCGGCTCCACCCACCGGTTTTTTACCTTTTCGTATCAATATAAAAAAGCTTTATATTAGCCACAAAATATTAAACTATTCTCAATTTGTAACACATAATTAAGATCTTAAAATAAAAATTTTTAAAACATTTTACATTTTTATCCTCTACTTATACACGTAATAAATACTTATTCTCTAAACTATATGCATGTCTATAACTCTTAAATTATATATAGAATGATGTTTTTAGTTATTGAAAGATCAAATCAGCTCATTTATTAGGTGATAAATCAGTGGTTGTAATAGTCTTCAATAGACTAAAATAATCATTTAGTGCATAACTTAGGAGTTTAAATGATAGCACATGATACTAAATTTGTATTCGGGGCACAACTAAATGACCAAAAATGTAATTTTTGTTATAAAATGTAAGAAAATTGAACACCACCCACCGGTTTATTACCTTTTCGCCCCTGGCCTTTGCCTCCGCCGCGAGCGACGCCGCCACCGCCGAGCTCTCGTTTATGTAGTTGGAGAAGGAGACCCCGGTTTTGGCGTAGTCCTTGAAGGTGTTATTCACGCCGTAGCCGGTGAAGGTGGTTTTCTCGTTCCCACTGTACCCTGTGAATTTATCGGTCCCTTCGTTGAAAGATTTGCCGTAATTTTGGAAATTAGCGACGGCGGCGCTGGAACTCTTGCCGTAGGACTGGAAAGAATCGTCTCCCACATTGGATTGATCCCTGTAGCCCTTGAACGTCTCGACGGCGGCGTTGCCGCCGGTGCCGTAAGTCCTGAAGTTGTTCTCCGGGACATTGCCGTTGAAGCCGTAGGAGGAAAAGGTGTCATTGGCTCCGTTCGCCGTCTGGCCGTAGTTGGAGAACGTTGAGCCTATCACATTTGAGTTGCTTCCATAGCCGCTGAACCCATTGGTAGCTCCATTGCCGTTTTTGCCGTAGCTCGTGAACCCTTGGTCGCCGGCGTTGGCATTGTCGGAATACGACGCGAATCCCTGCTCCCGGCCGTTGGCGGCGTCGGAATAGGAGGTGAATCGCATATCTGGGACATTGACTTCAGGCCCATAGTTAGAGAACTTGCCTTTGCCGCCGGTGGAGCTCGTGCCGTAGGTGTTGAAGCTCTGGTCAACCACGTTGCCGTTGGGGGCATAATTGGAAAACCTATCCTCGTGTCCGACCGAGTCGCGGCTGTATCGGCGGAACGAGTCGACCGGAATATTCTCGTTATCCGTGTAATTCTTGAACGAATCGACCCCTCCGGCACGGTCGGTGCCGTAATTGGTGAAATTCTTGAAAGAATAGGACGCGAAATTGACGTTCCCGGCGTGCTTCTCGAGGCTGGGGGACAAATCCGGGAAGCAGAGCAGATTCGCCGACGAGCAAAACCCGGGGAGCTGCGTCGACAGCGACTCCCCCCCGTCCGCCGCCATCTTCGAATATCCGGCGTACTGGGCGGCGTTCAACGGCGACGCCTTGTTTAGCAGAAACCACGGCTTCGCCAAGTCATTCGAAATCTGCTTCTTCCAGTAACGAATCAGGTAAGCTTTGGGCGTGAAGGGATTCGACAACTCGCCGGAATCCTCCCCACCCATAATCCCAATCACCTACATTCAATTCACCGCAAACCCAAATCAGAAAACACAAAATTTAAGAAAAAAAAAATTATCAAAATCAAGAACATTGCCAAACCACACTTACATTGAAAGATGAAGCCAAGAAGAAGAGGAGGAAGAGAGAGAGAGGATGCATTTTAGTTTACTTGAGAGTGAGGAAGCTCTGCTAGTGGGCTGCGCTGCTTTGGTTTGGAAGCACAAATTTTATAGTGAGAGTTTTGAGGGCAAAGAGCAAACAGTTGAGATGTGGACAGGGAAGGTGGTGAGGGCCAGTGGGGTATATATTGTATGTTATATACACTTATATGGGGGTGAGGGCCAGTGGGGTATGTTATATGTTATATATACACTTATACGTATTCCTATTAAATTACTTCAAATTCTACAATTGTGTGAGAGAATAGGGCTTTTTGGTCTCTTTAAATTCAATTTTGTAACATCATTTATAGTTTTGAAATATTAAAGTGTTGGGGTAAGAAATATTAAAGTGTACTAGTCTTGTTACTTTTAATTTGAGAATGAACACATTTAATCCGTACATGAGGAGGACACAATGAGCATAAAATATAATATTAAAGCATATTTATATTGTCAGAAAACAGTTTTTTTTTTTTTTTGTTCATTGAAATCGGAAAATTATACTTTTTTCTGTTTAGTTCATTTTCTAAAAGTAATAGAAATATATTACAAAGTTATTTATTATAAACTATTAATTGTTTTACTGATGATAATAATCATACATGATTGTCTTTGTTAAATGTTTTGAGATAAAGATGTTTGAGTGTAAATATTAAAATGTAGTGTTATTACTTTTAATTTGAGACAAAACGCATTTAATTTGTACACCAAAAGGACATAAATGAGTATAAAATATTAAAATATATTTTAGTGAAAGATTAAATTTTTAATTGAGCCGATGAAATATATTTTTCAATGAAAGAAATTAGATATTTAGGACAAGTTGCTGATTAAATCAAATGGTCGACCCCCTTTATGGCCTCTTGGTGACGTATTTATACTCAGGTTGTGCATTGTCACTTTTCCTTAGGCCAATGAGGGTCTTGTATTATTGGGTGGCAAAATCCTCCTACTCCACCTTCTCTGTGTATTGTTCTTGTGTGTTAGGACTCGTTTTTAGGGCGCATTGTTACTTCTCCATTGGATCACATATTTGCGTGTTCACATTTGTCCTCTAATGTCCAACCAAATTTCTGTCGCTGGTCCAAGATCTCAACGTAAAGGGTTAGACCTTTATTGACTGGGCTTTTCTCGCGCTAGAATTCTAGAGGGCTGAAGAGGGGTATGGATTTTACCTATATACTCCAACATTATGGAATTGAGTTTGTTATCTTTGTATAAATGTAGAATTTATGTTTTTGAAGATGATTGTCGAGCTTTGAAATATAGAAGTTTTAAGGAAGTTTTGAACTACTCTTTTATTTCTTTCTCTAATTTTTCATTTTCTATTCTTCTTTCTTATTTTTTAAATATATAAGTAAATATATTCACTATTTTTATTTCTCTAATTTTCTATTTCTCAAAATATAAAATCTCTAATTAATTAATTAATACACACCGTTTCTTTCTTTCTTTTTTCTCCTAGCTTTTTTTCGTTGGAATTCAGCCATTCAGGTTTGTGTATGGTTAGCACTGCTTTTGCTTTTTCTAAAATCTTTTTGGTTAAGTATGTTTGGTTTTGTGCGCTTTCTTATATAATTAGAATATTATTTGAGTAACTCATTGAGTCGCTGTGATTTACATCCTCCCACATGCTCTGTCGAGTCGGAGTGTAGGACCATTAGGATTAGAGATTCAGTCTTTTGGGTAAGAATATCATTTGAGTGTCGTGGGAATATATTACTTTTACAAGATTTAGTAATTCTTTTAGAAGTTTCTTTGGCCCCCCGGCCCTCCCCCAAATTTATAATTTTATCCTCATATCAACTCCTTTCACACTAGTATTTCTGCCTAATATTATTAACCAATTCAATTTATAAAAATTATTATGCAAAATTCACTATGCCATACACACATCAAATCACTTAAATCCAAAGAATTGAAATGATGAATTTTAATAAATGTGAATTAATATGCGAAACATTATAACTAGTAGTAAAGGCGTAACTTTATACTTGTGTCAGCACATTTCAACCTCAACCGACCTACTTTAATATCAATAATCAGAATCAAGCATTTACAACTACATTGAAAGCAATAGCTAATAGCGAAAACATAATTTTATTTTCTTATATGAGTTAATTCTATTTTTTGTCCTAGATTTATAGGTGACAGTTTACTTTAAGTCATTTTTTATTAGAACATCATCATTTTCTCCTAGTATTATTGTGACATGACCATTTTTAGTCCTACATCAACAAAATCGTTGAAATATCGTTAAATACAAAGACATTTCAATTTTTTTTATATACAAAATAGATTGAACCGCTATATTTTTTATGTTTATTTAAAAAAAAATCATAAATGAAGACCGAAATGCCCTTGTATTTAATGATATTTAAAATGTTTTGTTGATAAAGGATAAAAAAATTGTCATGCCATATTGCCACAATAATACTAGGACCTAAAGTGAATATTTTAATAAAAAAGGATTTAAAGTAACCGCCACCTATAAATTTAGAACCAAAAATGAAATTAACTATTTCTTATATTTTTATAACAGTCAGCATTATGTTTCAATTGCAGGATGCTGAACTTGGCCTTCCAGGACTCCGCCCACAAACATTCCGAACTTAATTTCAAGTAGGATAAATCAAGAGTGGTGATTATCTTCATACATGCACTCCCCTTTTGCTTTGTTTTGTTCACTTCTTTTGCACTAGTTACCATAATAGTACATTAATAGGTAATATCATTCCTTTATGGTTGTTTGCTTGCTGAGGAAGCTTAATTAGCTTTTCTAAAGTGATTTATTCTAAAAACTATTAATGTATGGAACCCTATGCAGGCAAACCATACTATATATGCATGACACTAATCAACGTAACTACGTACGTGTAAATGGAAATTCTGTTGAAAATAATAAAGAGAGAAATATGTTTTCACTCTCAATCTCAACATCATAGGCAAAAGTTTAGGGGTTTGATTGTACATTAAAACTAGTGGCAGAATAAGAATAAGAGGCTTTGAAAAGACAACCTAAAGCCGTTACCTTTAATGTCTTTAGAGATTCTGTTTTTTTTTTTTTTTTTTTTTTTTTTTTAATATTATTTTAATATTATTTTATTTTATTTATTTATTTTAATACTTAGTGTTTTTCAATCTTTAATTTTGATTAAATTTTACTTAGAAGAATTTTTTGACATCAATTGTTTGTTCATAAGGTATCATATTTGTGTCAGGGCGTCAGGGTAAAGCCGCACAAATGAACTCAAAATTTCTGGTTAAGTTAGAAGAAATCAATTCTATATCATCTACATGTTATGGGTAAATTTCAAATATATTTAGTTTGAAAAAAGCATTCACAATAATATAATAGTATACACACTTTCTAATACTCTACTAAAGAAATAAAATTAAGAAGTTTAATATATCTATTGAATAATTAAGAATCAATAATGTTATTTTCAAAAAAAAAAAAAAGAATCAATAATGTTAAGTCTAAGACAATTAAAAAAAAATTGTAATCCTTTGCTATGATTAATTGTACATTTTATTAACTTTTTTTATAACCATAATATCTTTTATATTTTACCTCGATATTTTTTAAATTATTCTCATAAACATGTTAACGTGGTAACAATAGTCCAAAACAACTAATGCACTATCTTTCAAGCTAAGCAAGAAGGCAAATTAGGGAGTCAAATCTCTGCCTCATTTTATATATCTGTCTTACTTACTATTCATTTATCAAATCAAATTTTTCTTCTTTATTTATTTCTATTAGCATTTTTTATAATTTTTTTTGGTGTTTAATAGTACTTTTAATATAGTTTCTAAATATATAAAGTTTATAACTAATTCTAAACTTAATATTATAAAAAATTAAATTGTAAATAACTTCAGTCAAACCTTGTCAACTAAACCCGATACATCAAATGAGACGAAGGGAATAATATTTAATGCCTAAATGCCTAATTCATTGTATGCTTCCACCTTTATCCCATTAAACTTTTTTCTTTTAAAACCTTTTTTAAGGGATTGCAATTACTTCTATTCTCTAAATATTTAGTGATTTTATATGTTTGTATTAAGACAACAAAAATAAAATGTGATTTATTGCGGAATTCAACTAGAGTATCATAATCAAAATTGAATTTAGAATCAAATAATCAGTAATTGAAATGGATTTTAGCGAAAGTAGATTCATTATTTGGTCGTAAATGAAAAATTGAATTGGAATCATAATCAGAATCAAAATAAATAAATAAACATTATATATGTGTGACTTGAAAATAAGTCCCATTTTTTAAAAATTCATTTCCTTTCTCACTTTTCATTCCAAGAACCAAAAGTGAAATTTATTAAGGGAACGACTTTTTTCATTTCTTCTTGATGATGATAATAATAATAATAACAATAACAATAACAATAACAATAACAATAACAATAACAATAACAATAACAATAATAATAATAATAATAATAATAATAATAATAATAATAATAATAATAATAATAATAATACGGCAATTGGATTTGAATCTGATAGTAGATCGAGTTCAAAACCTATGAACGAAGTGCTCCTTTAATTTGTCGATTATCATAACATAGACTTTTATTCAATTGATCGAATTATTATATATTAATATTATTAAAAAATCAAAATGGTCCATACATAAAAAAAAAATTAAAAAAAAAAATCAATGTGGTAACAGAATAGTTATAATGTACATACATCAATAACTTTAACTGCCAATCAAGTTCAATGTATGTTATGAAAATATAATATGCATCATTAGAGCTGCATATTATAAGATTAAGTGGATTTACATATTTCAATGATATAATATCACTTTTTTCATTTTTAACTTATTGGACACTTTTCAACTGTGTTGCACATATTCGTATATCGATTACTCTTTGACAAGTTTCAAGCAAGACGTATTTTTATATATTATATGCTCAACACGTTCTTCATGTGTGCTTTTGACGGGCTCTAAGTAACACGTAGACCATATTATCTTTTTATCTGCCGATTACTTTTGACAGGGGTTTCAAACAACTAACACATGGGCCATAATCTCTTTTTTATCGGGTGATGATACATAGATTCGAACTCGTGACCTCTTGCATGAGATTGACTTTGATACCACATTGAAACATGTGTTATGCTGATAATTGGATTGCACATTAAGAAGGACACTCGTTAAACCAAACAACATATAGTGGTTAATTCATGTGGGGAGGAGGGGGTATAGTTGCCCGGCCAATGGACAAATTAAAAGGGGCTGTTTGGCTTGTGGGTTAATGGAAGCCAAGAATTTATGGTAGTGAGAGACAGATAAGAGAAGAAGCCGCGTATAGAATTCACAAGTAGTGGATTGAAGTGGTTGCTCCTCCGTCGTCTTCTGCCTTCCCCTTAACGCGCTTTAGCCCTCACTTTCTTTTGTTCTCTTACTGCCATTGTCCCAAAGCTTACCTATTTCTGCACTTTTTTTTTTTTCTTCTTTAAAAAAATAATTTCTTCCAGTCAATCACTCACTACTAGAAATTCTCCCCATTGGCTTATATGTGTAAGTTTCCATAAATATTACTGCCAAATTTGTCTTTATTTTATCTTCTTTTGTTTAATTACTACGTAATTTAATACTCTTCGGTTATAACAATTTTTCTTGGTTTAATCTTAAATGATTTGTTGTACTTACTTTTTTTTTGGATTCTGAAATTTGATGGATGGTCTTACCTAATTGAATCATCTGTTAGGATAGCTTGCCAATTTAGTTATCGATTATAGTGATTTTACCTAATTTAATTTAATCATTCACTGTAGTTATTTTATCTCATTTAGGCCTCGACTATAATATTTTTTTCTCGATTTAACCATTGATTCTAACTGCCAATAGTGGTAGATGACTGAATTACGAAAAACCATCAGAGTCCAGAACCCAATTAAGCACAAAAAGTTACTTAGGAATAAATTGAGAAAAATCGTTATAATCAAGGACTAAATTAAGTATTAACTCGATTCTAACATGAACACAAATTTGAACTCCTGAGTAAGTTTGCTACAAGTCGAATCCATTAATTCTTTGAGGGATAATGGAGTATATCCCCCATTTGTTATAACTTATAGGGCAAAATGCCTAATTGATATTCACTACAAATTATATGAGTAATAACAGACTAAAATACCAAAAATGATACTCTTTACCTAGAGAAATGCACCGTGATGTACAAGAGGCTGGGGTTTCACCATCCAGAGAGATAGAAAAGTGATGCTGCGCGTTTAGCTCAGTACTTCAATAGATAGTATTTGAAGAAAGAAATTAATATTTGAAACTTAACAATGGTACGGAGTGTGAGGCTTTTATCCAAACTGGGCAAATTCTTTGCGCGCACCAACAACTTGGCCCCATTTGTTGAGCTTCACTACTGAGTTACCATAATTTAATTCTCTCAAATACTCTGTTAGGTCGGGGTGTAATGAAAATCGCTTCACAACATTTAGAGTGAATTTCATTTTTGGTCCTACTGTTATAGGGGTATTTCCAATTTTAGTCAATTTTAATTTTTTTGCCACTTTATAACCACTATTATTGAATGTGTTATACTTTTAGTCCCACCGGTAGTATTTCCATCAAGAGGTCGTGTAATTTAGGGGTATTTTGACCTTTCTTCTTATTCAAGACTATGTTTGACTAAAGAAATGAGAACATTAAACCTAAAACCTAAGAAACCTCGTCGGCCCATGTTGGAACGAACGAAACGATGTAGCTTTGGCTTCCCATTCTCGTTGTTCGAAGAGCCATCTTTGAATATCGGAGGAGGAGGACGAAGCACCTGGATTAAAAGAGAAGAGACAAACATAAAAAAATCAAAATACCCTTTGATTATACGGCTTCTTGACGGAAATATTAACGGTGGACTAAAAGTAGAACACATTCAATAACAGTGGTTATAAAGTGGCACAAAAAAAATTAAAATGGACTGAAATTGAAAACGCCCATATAACAGTAGGACCAAAAATGGAATTCACTCCAACATTTATTACCATCGCGTAATTAATTAATTAGGGGTTTAGTGAATCGAAATTGGTGATATAATTTGCCAGCATCTATGTATCTGTCTTTCTTCCAAACAGTAAGTTTGCAATGTGAGTAAAGAGGAGACTGATTGATAACATTGAGCTTGTTCATATTGCCACGGACAAAATCCCGTGACGATGCTAATATATTCTCAGCTTTCAACTTTTCTTTAATTTGCTTCATTTTCATTTTTGTTTCACTTTACTTTTTCCTTTTCTTTATTTTAACTTTCCTATTTTTATTTCAATTTTTTGTGGCCTATTATCTAAACGACCAACAATATATAGATAAATATTACGCGGACTATATATAGTTTATTGACTTTATTCTGTAAGTTGTGCAATTTTCTAGTATGTAGCAAAAACCAAACTAGCTAGCTCAAGTGTTACCACTTTCTGTTTTCTTTTCCACGTCATTATTAATTAATTAATTATTTATTTATTTATTTATTTATTTATTTATTTATTTATTTATTATTATTATTATTATTATTATTATTATTATTATTATTATTATTATTATTATTATTATTATTATTATTATTATAGTTTTGGATTTGGTGATGGCTTGCTGAGTTAGAGATCACTATAAAATGGGACCCTTTGGATTTTTAATTTTATTTTTTGGCTTATGTATTTTTGGAGGAAATAATTTTTTTTTTTTGAAACGTGGAAATACTATTTTATTACCATATAAAGACATGATTACATTTAAACAAATTAGACTCAACAACTGAAATATGATGAACCAAATTATATATCCTAAGAAATCAACAGTTTATGGATCTATAAATATTCAAAATACTGTTTAAACATTTATTATTATTATTATTATTATTATTATTATTATTATTATTATTATTATTAATAATATTATTATTATTAATATTAATAATATTATTATTATTATTATTATTATTATTTTAAAAAATACCACCAATCAAATACGGAGTAGTATCTAAGTTGGACACTCCAAAATTTGTGTCACTTTTGGACCGTACACATAAATTATTTTTAATTTTGTCCATCAACCAGTAATAAATATTTTATTAGTGCAGATTGTTATTTCAAGGCTAATTTGGAGAATAAATTTATAAATGCTATTGAATTTATTAAATGATATAATTTTTATTGAACAAGCAAAAAGGGAGTAGCCAAAGGCTTTGTAATCTAGTGGCAAAAAATGATTTTCTTGAACAGATAATACCTTATAACAAAGTCAGTAGTATTTAAAAAAAAAAAAAAAGGAAAATGCAAAGTGGAGTAATACATTTTATTAAAAAAGCCAACACAATATAATTAAATTGATGTTGAAAATCTATTTCATGAATTTTAATTTGACTCCTATTTGAAAATTTTTTTGCACAAATTAAAATTTTTTAACTTAGACGCACCTTTTACAAGAAATTACCTTACATTTATATTCATAACAATATATTTATCCATAATTCTAATTTCTAGAAAGCTCATCATCAATAATTGTATAAGAGGTGGTAGTGACATCTCAACTAGCTATTAAATTTCTATTTCCAATTTGGATTAGATATATACCCATCATAATTAAATGCATAAATTGTAACATCAAATCGTTTCAACTATTTCATTTTCATTTATTATACATAGGCCTTGTTTAGTAAAAAATTAGCCTATAGGACAATTTTGACTTATTTGACTACTATTTATTGTTTGATTTAGTTAAAATATCAATATAAATGTTTGGTTAATTAGCTTTTTGCAACTTCAAAAGGCTAAAATTCAAAAACCTACTCCAAGCAACTTTTTCAATTAGCTTTTTGAGAACAGAAATTATACCAAACAGCTAGCAGCTAACAGCTAATTTACCAAACACTTTTTTACAATCAGCTAATGTTATCAACTATTTATACCTTCTAATTAACACAATCAGCTAACAGCCATTTTACCAAACAGGGCCATAATCTTTTTTAAAGACTATTGACTCTATTACAATGTAGTATATGTTCTATACTCTCTCTATCTATTGCAGATTAAAGAGTCAATTCCCCACCACCGGGGTTTGGTCCTGTCACCTTCCCTCAAGGGGAGTCACAGAGGTGCCATCTGAGCACAAGGTGATAGTATACATAGTCTAGTATACTAGCACACATCTTCTAAAATTAACATTATTAAGATTGTCACCAAATGGACAGTTAAATCACTGTAACTTACCTCTTCTACTATCTTCTTCTCCCAAACGGTTGAATCCCAACCCTAAGGGTTTCCCATGCCTCGGCCCGACATAGCTAAAAATGCTAAAAATTCAAAAAGCTGTTCAAAGCAACTTTTTCAATCAACTTTTTGAAAAAGTCATTTTATACGTAATCAGCTATAAGCTAATAGCTAATTTACCAAATACTTTTCTACAATAGGCTAACGTTATCAACTAGTCAAACCACTAACCCAATCAGTTAACAGCCATTTACCAAACACACCTAGGAAAATATAGAGCATGAATTTTTCTTTTAATATGGACGCGGAAACAACGTTCGTTTTGCACAAATCACAATCTATTATGAGCTGCCTAGCAACGGTAACAAATATAGATCAGAAATTCATGCATTGTGCAACGTATGGTTGGAAAAAGCAAAGGTTACGTTACGTTGTGTAACGTGCATTTCTTGACTTCCAAAATTATGCTTTTG